>NC_057797.1:108647289-108648438 GCF_018294505.1 Triticum aestivum
AGCGATGGCGCGGCGAAGCGGCGTGGTCCGGCCGGGCGGCGGCGCGGCGGAGGCGGCGGAGCTCGGCGGGGAGCAGGGAGGCGCGGGCGGCGGATGGATGGGCCTCGGGGGCCGGCTGCGGGCTTCCCGGGCCCGGGCGGCGCGGGGATCTAGGGACCGGGCGCGGGCGAATGGGAGGCTGCCATGTGGCGGCGGTGGCGGCGGGATTTTTGGTCCGGCGGCGGGCGGACACGTCTGGCCGCGCGGAGAGGAGGGGGATCTAGGTCTAGGGTGGATTTGATCCGGAAATTTCGGGGGAGATGCTATTCTATAGGTAGAGGGAGCTAGGAGAGTCCAAATGGGGTGCGGTTTTCGGCCACGCGATCGTGATCAAACGCTCTAGATGATGGAGCAGAGTTAGGTGGGTTTTGGGCCAAATTGGAGGGGTGTTGGGCTGCAACACACACGAGGCCTTTTCGGTCCCTCGGTTAACCGTTGGAGTATCAAACGAAGTCCAAATGATACGAAACTTGACAGGCGGTCTACCGGTAGTAAACCAAGGACGCTTGGCAAGTATCGGTCCAATCCGGAAATGTTTAATCCCCACTCATGAAAGAAAGGTAGAAATGACCACCGGAGGAGAACGAAGCGCCGGAATGCAAAACAGACAACGGGGAAAACGCTCGAATGCACTAGACGAACACGTATGCAAATGCAATGCACATGATGACATGATATGAGATGCATGACAGCGACAACAACACACGGAGACAAAGACCCAAACCCGAGAAAATAAAATAACTTAACGCCGGAAACGGCAAGAGTTGGAGTACAAATTGGGAAAGTTATATCCGGGGTGTTACAAGTGCCAGTCCAGAATGCATGGAACATCCAGCACCTCCGGAGGTTCTACCCCTGAAAAGGCCCGGAGCCTGTGAAGCAAGGCGAGTGCCTGTGAAGCTATCACGTTTTGGAAAAGGCCCGGAGCCTATGAAGCAAGGCGAGTGCCTATGAAGCTATCGCGTTTTGGAAAAGGCCCGGAGCCTGTGAAGCAAGGCGAGTGCATGTGAAGCTATCGCGTTTTGGAAAAGGCCCGGAGCCTGTGAAGCAAGGCGAGTGCCTGTGAAGCTATCGCGTTTTGGAAAAGGCCCGGAGCCTATGAAGCAAGGC
>NC_057797.1:108648448-108662286 GCF_018294505.1 Triticum aestivum
AATCGCGTTTTGGAAAAGGCCCGGAGCCTGTGAAGCAAGGCGAGTGCCTGTGAAGCTATCGCATTTTGGAAAAGGCCCGGAGCCTGTGAAGCAAGGCGAGTGCCTGTGAAGCTATCGCGTTTTGGAAAAGGCCCGGAGCCTGTGAAGCAAGGCGAGTGCCTGTGAAGCTTTTGTGTTTTGGAAAAGGCCCGGAGCCTGTGAAGCAAGGCGAGTGCCTGTGAAGCTATCGCGTTTTGGAAAAGGCCCGGAGCCTGTGAAGAAGGCCAACGCCTGTGAAGCTCGCCGCCCGTGACACTCTCACGTAATAATGATTTGGGGCTGTACACGCCCCGGAGTCTCAGGAGCGCCGGCCTCAGGCCCTGGGGCTCCCTCCCACGCCCAGTGGCAGCACTTAGCTCCGCGCTGGTGAGAAGACGTCGAAGACTAGACTAGGTGCCGGACGCGGCTTTTCATTTGCTTTCCGCAGTTGGCTTGTTCCTCTTTGTTTGGGATTTTATTGAAGTTGCTGCCGTCTTTGGCTTGCGGTTCTTTGGCTTTTCGCTCTCCTGCCTCGGTTTCTCTTGTGCAACGCCTCACGAGGGCGAGAGCCGAGTTCCCTCGCGAGTGTTCCTATCCTAGTCACTCAAAGAGTTCGCGACTTGGGCCCCTTACAGGAGCACCCGTCCAGTCCGTGCCCCACGATCACCGCGACACAAACAAAGGTCCTGGGTCGGTCGCCCCCCCATGGCCGAGGCCGGGAACTATCCACGCTTGGGCACATAGCCGGAAGGTATGGTAACGAAAGCAAAACGATGATTAACAAGCAATAACCCAAACACGCCCCCGCGGGGCTCCACACTATTGTCTTTGTTACGCAGGAAAAAGGGAAAAGGAAGAACAAATCCGGCGTGGCTCGCCTCACACCGGTCCGCAGGGAAGGCCCGAGCTGCCTCCGGAGCTCAGGCGGACTCCTTCTCGCGCTTCACCAGGGCGCGGCGGTGGGCGGACACGTCGCCACCCCCCAAGCAGACACGACGACGTGGAGGCTGATCGCGGCCACCGCTAGAGGAGTCGCTGCCTGAAGAAGAACCGGAGAAGCTTGGGGAACCCCGAACGCCGCCAGCCGTGCGAGCGCTGCTCCCTCCATCATCACCGGAGCTGGGTTCCCAGCCGCGGTCGTCACCCTCGGGGGAAACACCCTGCGCGACGACCATCTTCCCCAAACACCCTCACGTAGAGGGTGACATCGCCGTCGAACTTGAAGTGCAGGGTACACCGACGGCTCAGGCCACGCGCGCGGGCAAACATCTGCCAACTGCGGGCCAGGGACAGGCTCCCGGCTGCGGAGACCACCAGAGAGACCCATGTGGCCCGGCTGCAGCAGCCGTCGGCCTGGAGCCAGAGGCCGCCCGGGGCGCTGGTCGGGAGCTTGCCGAGGAGGAAGCGAGGAAGCGGAAGCCGGGTGCTAGCCGGCTCCGCCGACCACACGATGAACTCTGGCAGCACTTCAGCAGCACGAACGCGCAGCCTGGGGGGACGCGCAGCCGGAGCGCGCCCCCGGCTGCAGCAATCCGCCCGTCGCCGTGCTAAAGATCGCCTCCACGGCCGTGGGGAGCCACCATGGTGGCCACAGGATGCTTGCGAGGGCGCCCTCGGCCGCGCTTGGGTGGGGGAGAGGCGGGCTCAACCCGGCAAGCCTTCCCCTTCTCGGCGGTTGAGAACCTCCTCAACGGGGCCATGAAGAAAAAGGAGAAGCAAGGGGGGATGAACTGGAAGGGCGCGAGCTGGTCCGTACTTATGGCTGGCGATGGCCAACCAACGGCCCCCACGATCGCAGGTAATTGTGACCCGCTTTGCATGCAGGGACTTGTCCAATCCGTGCAGTTGCCAAGGCGCCGTGGGGAAGTGGAGACGCCCACGTCCAATAAACCGCCACGCGGCGCCCAAGGCCGCAGGCTGTTAGGGCCCGCGGCGCTTTGCTCTTACCCTTCCGCCTCCCTGCACGGCCAAGTCCCGACGCGCCTTGGGCCCGGGGGCTACTGTCGGCGTTCTGGGAATGGGGGTCCCCAGACTTTCCTGCATGTGGCCTGCGGCGTGGCTCAAATGGGGGCCCAGCACGACCCATCTTCACCAACACAAACTCAAGACCCTCGCGAGGGGCCAAGCCTCGCAGGGCGGACGACACGGAGCTTCCTCAGGCACGGCCTCGTCAGGCTGGCTCACGAGGAGGTGGAGAGATCAAGGCGGGGTACCTCGCGAGGTGCCCGTGACGCAAGCCATGACGACTCAGGGTGCCAGGCGGGTGCCAGCCCGCGCAGCGTCCTACTTTCCTCTTTGGTGCAAAGGGGGCAAGCGCAGCCGCGGAGTACCGAGGCATCAGGCAAAGGTTGCCATTTCGGTGCAACGAGACCAAGACCAGGAGGACCACGAGACGGAGGTCACCATGGAGCCCAAGACAGCGTCATCACCAGAGCTTTGCGCAGGCGAATACTACTTTTGTCAGGATAGTTGATACTTGCTGTCCCCTTTCAAATTAGCCCGCGATTGTTGGCTCCCTTCCCGCTCAATATTTGGGGAGAGGACCAGGGCCACTATAAATAGGACTGGCCACCCACGTAGCAAGGGGTTCGGCTCAGTCTCCTCCAAGGGCTCGATGAGTAGAGAGGTGGTAAGCAGAGAGAGAGAGTGAGATAGAGAAAGGTGGCAGAACTCCTCCCAGCCAAGAACAGACCCTCGCGAGGCTGTTCTTCCTTGTACTGTTCATCATGATCAGCCCAAGAGGCAATCCACCACACCACACACTAGAGTAGGGTATTACACCACAACGGTGGCCTGAACCAGTATAAACCCTGTGTCCCTTGTGTTGTTCTTTTCATAGCTTTGATCCTAGCGTGGCGGAGGGGTGCAGGAAGGTAGGAGGCGAAATCTCCGCGCGCACCCCAGTGTTCGAACCTCAAGGGTCTGTCGGAACCCGAAATCCGACACATAATCTCATAGTCATAGAACATGTATAAGTTATGAAGAAAGCAATAGCAACAAACTAAACGATCAAGTGCTAAGCTAACGGAATGTGTCAAGTCAATCACATCATTCTCCTAATGATGTGACCCCGTTAATCAAATGACAACTCATGTCTATGGCTAGGAAACTTAACCATCTTTGATTCAACGAGCTAGTCAAGTAGAGGCATACTAGTGACATACTGTTTGTATATGTATTCACACATGTATTATGTTTCCAGTTAATACAATTCTAGCATGAATAATAAACATTTACCATGATATAAGGAAATAAATAATAACTTTATTATTGCCTCTAGGGCATATTTCCTTCAGTCTCCCACTTGCACTAGAGTCAATAATTTAGTTCACATCGCCATGTGATTTAATACCAATAGTTCACATCACCATGTGATTAACACCCATAGTTCACATCGACATGTGACCAACACCCAAAGGGTTTACTAGATTCAATAATCTAGTTCACATCGCTATGTGATTAACACCCAAAGAGTACTAAGGTGTGATCATGTTTTGCTTGTGAGAGAAGTTTAGTCAACGTGTCTGCCACATTCAGATCCGTAAGTATTTTGCAAATTTCTATGTCAACAATGCTCTGCACGGAGCTACTCTAGCTAATTGCTCCCACTTTCAATATGTATCCAGATTGAGATTTAGAGTCATCTGGATTAGTGTCAAAATTTGCATCGACATAACCCTTTACGACGAACCTTTTTGTCACCTCCATAATCGAGAAACATATCTTTATTCCACTAAGGATAATTTTGACCACTGTCCAGTGATCTACTCCTAGATCACTATTGTACTCCCTTGCCAAAAATAGTGTAGGGTATACAATAGATCTGGTACACAGTATGGCATATTTTATAGAACCTATGGCCAAGGCATAGGGAATGACTTTCATTCTCTTTCTATCTTCTGCCGTGGTCGGGCTTTGAGTCTTACTCAGTTTCACACCTTGTAACACATGCAAGAACTCTTTCTTTGACTGTTCCATTTTGAACTACTTCAAAATCTTGTCAAGGTATGTACTCATTGAAAAACTTATCAAGCGTCTTGATCTATCTCTATAGATCTTGATGCTCAATATGTAAGAAGCTTCATCGAGGTCTTTCTTTGAAAAACTCCTTTCAAACACTCCTTTATGCTTTGCAGAATAATTCTACATTATCTCCGATCAACAATATGTCATTCACATATACTTATCAGAAATGATGTAGTGCTCCCACTCACTTTCTTGTAAATATAGGCTTCACCGCAAGTCTGTATTAAACTATATGCTTTGATCAACTTATCAAAGCGTGTATTCCAACTCCGAGATGCTTGCACCAGTCCATAGATGAATCGCTGGAGCTTGCATATTTTGTTAGCACCTTTAGGATTGACAAAACCTTCTGGTTGCATCATATACAACTCTTCTTTAATAAATCCATTAAGGAATGCAGTTTTGTTTATCCATTTGCCATATTTCATAAAATGCGGCAATTGCTAACATGATTCGGACAGACTTAAGCATAGATACGAGTGAGAAACTCTCATCGTAGTCAACACCTTGAACTTGTCGAAAACCTTTTTTGCGACAATTCTAGCTTTGTAGATAGTAACACTATTATCAGCGTCCGTCTTCCACTTGAAGATCCATTTAATCTCAATGCCTCGCCGATCAATGGGCAAGTCAATCAAAGTCCATACTTTGTTCTCATAGATGGATCTCATCTTAGATTTCATGGCCTCAAGCCATTTCGCGGAATCTGGGCTCATCATCGCTTCCTCATAGTTCGTAGGCTCGTCATGGTCAAGTAACATGACCTCCAGAACAGGATTACCATACCACTCTGGTGCGGATCTCACTCTGGTTTACCTACGAGGTTCGGTAGTAACTTGATCTGAAGTTACATGATCATCATCATTAGCTTCCTCACTAATTGGTGTAGTAGTCACAGGAACAGATTTCTATGATGAACTACTTTCCAATAAGGGAGTAGGTATAGTTACCTCATCAAGTTCTACTTTCCTCCCACTCACTTCTTTCGAGAGAAACTCCTTCTCTAGAAAGGATCCATTCTCATCAATGAATAACTTGCCTTTGGATCTGTGATAGAAGGTGTACCCAACATTTTCTTTTGGGTATCCTATGAAGACGCACTTCTCCGATTTGGGTTTGAGCTTATCAGGTTGAAACTTTTCCACATAAGCATTGCAACCTCAAACTTTAAGAAACGACAACTTTGGTTTCTTGCCAAACCACTGTTCATACGGTGTCGCCTCAACGGATTTAGATGGCACCCTTTTTAACGTGAATGCAGCTGTCTCTAATGCATAACCCCAAAACTATAGTGATTAATCGGTAAGAAACATCATATATTGCACTATATCCAATAATAGTACGTTTATGATGTTCGGACACACCATTATGCTGTGGTGTTCTAGGTGGCATGATTTTGTGAAAATATTCCACATTGTTTTAATTGAAGACCAAACTCGTAACTCAAATATTTTACTTCTACGATCATATCGTAGAAACTTTTATTTTTGTTACGATTCCACTTCACTCTAAAATTCTTTGAACTTTTCAAATGTTTCAGACTTGTGTTTCATTAAGTAGATATACTCATATCTACTCAAATCATCCGTGAAGATCAGAAAATAATGATACCAGCCGCTAGCCTCAATATTCATCAGACCACATACATCAGTATGTATGATTTCCAACAAATCTGTTGCTCGCTCCATTGTTTCGGAGAATGGAGTCTTAGTCATCTTGCCCATGAGGCATGGTTCGCAAGCATCAACTGATTCATAATCAAGTGATTCCAAAAGCCCATCAGCATGGATTTTCTTCATGCGCTTTACACCAATATGACCTAAACGGCAGTGCCACAAATAAGTTGCACTATCATTATTAACGTTGCATCTTTCGGCTTCAATGTTATGAAAATGTGTATCACCACGATCGAGATCCAACAAACCATTTTCATTGGGTGTATGACCATAGAAGGTTTTATTCATGTAAGCAAAACAACAATTATTCTCTAACTTACATGAATAACTGTATTGCAACAAACATGATCCAATCATATTTATGCTCAACACAAACACCAAATAACATTTATTTAGGTTCAACACTAATCCTGAAAGTATAGGGAGTGTACGATGATGATCATATCAATCTTGGAACCACTTCCAACACACATCGTCACTTCACCCTTAACTAGTCTCTGTTCATTCTGCAACTCCCGTTTCGAGTTACTACTCTTAGAAACTGAACCAGTATCAAATACCAAGGGGTTGCTATGAACACTATTAAATACACATCAATAATCTGTATATAAAATATACCTTTGTTCACTTTGCCATCCTTCTTATCCGCCAAATACTTGGGGCAGTTTCGCTTCCAGTGACCAGTCCCTTTGCAGTAGAAGCACTTAGTCTCAGTCTTAGGACCAGACTTGGGCTTCTTCACTTGAGCAGCAACTTGCTTGTCGTTCTTCTTAAAGTTCCCTTTCTTTCCCTTTGCCCTTTTCTTGAAACTAGTGGTCTTGTTAATCATCAACACTTGATGCTCTTTCTTGATTTCTATCTTCATCGATTTCATCATCATGAAAAGCTCGGGAATCGTTTTCATCATCCCTTGCATACTATAGGTCATCACGAAGTTCTACTAACTTGGTGACGGTGACTAGAGAATTCTGTCAATCACTATTTTATCTAGAAGATTAACTCCCACTTGATTCAAGCGATTGTAGCACCCAGACAATCTGAACACATGCTCACTGCTTGAGCTATTCTCCTCCATCTTTTAGCTATAGAATTTGTTGGAGACTTCATATTTCTCAACTCAGGTATTTGCTTGAAATATTAACTTCAACTCCTGGAACATCCATATGATCCATGACGTTCAAAACGTCTTTGAAGTCCCGATTCTAAGCTGTTAAGCATGGTGCACTAAACTATCAAGTAGTCATCATATTGAGCTAGCCAAACGTTCATGACGTCTGCATCTGCTCCTGCAATAGGTCTGTCACCTAGCGGTGCATTAAGGACATAATTCTTCTGTGCAGCAATGAGGATAAACCTCGGATCACGGATCCAATCCGCATCATTGCTACTAACATCTTTCAACTTAGTTTTCTCTAGGAACATATCAAAAATAAAATAGGGGAGCTAAACGCGAGCTATTGATCTACAACATAGATATGCTAATACTACCAGGACTAAGTTCATGATAAATTTAAGTTCAATTAATCATATTACTTAAGAACTCCCACTTAGAAAGACATCCCTCTAATCTTCTAAGTGATCACGTGATCCAAATCAACTAAACCATAACCGATCATCACGTGAAATGGAGTAGTTTTCAATGGTGAACATCACTATGTTGATCATATCTACTCTATGATTCACACTCGACCTTTCGGTCTCAGTGTTCCGAGGCCATATCTGCATATGCTAGGCTCGCCAAGTTTAACCTGAGTATTCTGCGTGTGCAAAAACTGGCTTGCACCCATTGTAGATGGACGTAGAGCTTATCACACCCGATCATCACGTGGTGCCTGGGCACGATGAACTTTGGCAACGGTGCATACTCAGAGAGAACACTTTTATCTTGAAATTTAGTGAGAGATCATCTTATAGTGCTACCGTCAATCAAAGCAAGATAATATGCATAAAAGATAAACATCACATGCAATCAAAATATGTGACATGATATGGCCATCATCATCTTGTGCCTTTGATCTCCATCTCCCAAACATCGTCATGATTTCCATCGTCACCGGCATGACACCATGATCTCCATCATCTTGATCTATATCAATGTGTCGTCACATGGTCGTCTCGCCAACTATTGCTATCGCGTAGAGATAATTGTAAAGCAATTATTTGGCGCTTGCATCTTATGCAATAAAGAGACAACCATAAGGCTTCTGCCAGTTGCCGATAACTTCAACAAAACATGATCATCTTATACAACAACTTATATTTCATCACGTCTTGACCATATCACATCACAACATGCCCTGCAAAAACAAGTTAGACGTCCTCTACTTTGTTGTTGCAAGTTTTACGTGGCTGCTACGGGCTTAGCAACAACCGTTATTACCTACGCATAAAAACCACAACGATAGTTTGTCAAGTTGGTGTTGTTTTAACCTTCTCAAGGACCGGGCGTAGCCACACTCGGTTCAACTAAAGTTGGAGAAACTGACACCCGCTAGAAACCTGTGTGCATAGCACGGCGGTAAAACCAGTCTCGCGTAAGCGTACGCGTAATGTCGGTCCGGGCCGCTTCATCCAACAATACCGCCGAACCAAAGTGTGACATGCTGGTAAGCAGTATGACTTATATCGCCCACAACTCACTTGTGTTCTACTCGTGCATATTACATCAACGCATAAAACCTGGCTCGAATGCCACTATTAGGGAACGTAGTAATTTCAAAATTTTCCTACGCACACGCAAGATCATGGTGATGCATAGCAATGAGAGGGGAGAGTGTTGTCCACGTACCCTCGTAGACCGAAAGCGGAAGCGTTAGCACAACACGGTTGATGTAGTCGTACGTCTTCACGATCCGACCGATCAAGTACCAAACGCACGACACCTCCGAGTTCTGCACACGTTCAACTTGATGACGTCCCTCGAACTCCGATCCAGGCGAACTTTGAGGGAGAGTTCCGTCAGCACGAGGGTGTGGTGACGATGATGATGTTCTACCGATGGAGGGCTTCACCTAAACACCGCTACGATATGATCGAGGTGGATTATGGTGGAGGGGGGCACTGCACATGGCTAAGAGATCAAGAGATCAATTGCTGTGTCTTTGGGGTGCCCCCTGCCCCCGTATATAAAGGAGTGGAGGAGGGGGAGGGCTGGCCCTCTCTATGGCGCGCCCTAGGGGAGTCCTACTCCCACCGGGAGTAGGATTCCCCCTTTCCTAGTAGAACTAGGAGCCCCTCCAAGTAGTAGGAGTAGGAGGGAAGGAAAGGGAAGGGAAAAGGAGAAGGAAGGAAGGGGGCGCCCCCCTCCCTAGTCCAATTTGGACCAGCCCATAGGGAGGGGTGCGGCAACCCTTTGAGGCCTTTCTCTCCTTTCCCGTATGGCCATTAAGGCCCAATACGAATTCCTGTAACTCCCCGGTACTCCCGAAAATACCCAAATCACTCGAAACCTTTCCGATGTCTGAATATTGTCGTCCAATATATCGATCTTTACGTCTCGACCATTTCGAGACTCCTCGTCATGTCCCCGATCTCATCCGGGACTCCGAACTCCTTCGGTACATCAAAACACATAAACTCATAATATAACTGTCATCGAATTTTAAGCGTGCGGACCCTACGGGTTCGAGAACTATGTAGACATGACCGAGACACGTCTCCGGTCAATAACCAATAGTGGAACCTGGATGCTCATATTGGCTCCTACATATTCTATGAAGATCTTTATCGGTCAAACCGCATAACAACATACGTTGTTCCCTTTGTCATCGGTATGTTACTTGCCTAAGATTCGATTGTCGATATCTCAATACCTAGTTCAATCTCGTTACAGGCAAGTCTCTTTACTTGTTCCGTAATACATCATTCTGCAACTAACTCATTAGTTGCAATGCTTGCAAGGCTTAAGTGATGTGCATTACCAAGAGGGCCCAGAGATACCTCTCCGACTATCGGAGTGACAAATCCGAATCTCGAAATACGCCAACCCAACAAATACCTTTGGAGACACCTGTAGAGCACCTTTATAATCACCCAGTTACGTTGTGACATTTGGTAGCACACAAAGTGTTCCTCTGGTAAACGGGAGTTGCATAATCTCATAGTCATAGGAACATGTATAAGTTATGAATGAAGCAATAGCAACAAACTAAACGATCAAGTGCTAAGCTAACGGAATGGGTCAAGTCAATCACATCATTCTCCTAATGATGTGACCCCATTCATCAAATGACAACTCATGTCTATGGCTAGGAAACTTAAACATCTTTGATTCAACGAGCTAGTCAAGTAGAGGCATACTAGTGACATACTGTTTGTCTATGTATTCACACATGTATTATGTTTCCGGCTAATACAATTCTAGCATGAATAATAAACATTTATCATGATATAAGGAAATAAATCATAACTTTATTATTGCCTCTAGGGCATATTTCCTTCAGCTCGGAGCAAAGCCCGGATCTGCACCAAACCTCGACCAGCTTCTGACTGTGAAGGTTGAATTGACTCCTCTATTCGGGCCGCAGCTGCGAGATTCTGGATCGGAGTTCGGTATACCTGAGTCGGAGGCGGAAAAAGTTGGCGTCGACTGGACTCGGGGATACGCTGCCGAGCACGCTCGTCGAGTGCACGCTGGAGGTTCTCCAGTCGAGTGCGCTCGGCCAAGTTGGCCAGGCGCGCCTCCTCCAAGGCCTGGGCCTTAGGGGTTTCTCCAATGATAGGAGTGTGGAGCGCATCCATGTTCCGGCGGCGAAGTTCTTCCCTCCGCTGCGAAGAGAGGGGTTCGGGGCGGTACTCTTCGTGAACACGCAAAGGAATCGCCGCCCCCATCGCCTCCGTCTTCACGGGTGAAGCCGGGAGGACTGCATGGTCCATTGGCCATTAAAATTTCCGCCGCAGGGTCGCTGCTGTTGCACTCGGATGCAGTCTCTATGGAGCCAGTCGACAGATCGAACAGGCCGTAGAGAGTTTCGTCGGGCTTGATTGCCGCGACTTGGGGGGTGACCGACTGGCGAGCCACCACATGCCTCACCCACCGCTGAAGCCACAATCGACCGAAACGTTTACTCCGACGGGCTACAAGGAGGAAGGTCAGCACAGGAGCCGACTGATACTGAGTCGACGGCTGCCGTAGGAGGATGTCACGGACGCACGCGCGAAAGTGTGTTGCCCCGCGGACGGGGAGCGCCTCGACGTCAAGTGGCGCTTCTTGGAGCCAAGCGGAGTTGTCGGCGACTAATACGAGCGCGCCGAGACGGATCTCGCGGCCCTCGGCCAAACCTCCACCTGAAACCATGTTGATGGGGATTGGAAAAATCGCAACTTCTCCAACAAGTCGCTAAGACACCTGCCTCAAGGTGGGCGCCAACTGTCGTGGTTCTAAGTCTGACAGTAGAATGGGGGGTAGGAGAGTAGAGGCAAGATCCTAGCTATGGAGGAGTTGTACACGGAAGTTTTACGAGTTCATGCCCTTCTCGGAGGAAGTAACAGCCCTATGTCTCGGTGCCCGGAGGCGGTCGACTGGATTATATGCGTGTGAGTTACAGGGGGTGCGAACCCTTGTCCCAGAGGAGGGCGTGGCTTATATAGAGTGCGCCAGGACCCCAGCTCCCCTCCGTTACACAGGGTTCAATGTTCATAAAGAGAGAGCGTTACAGGTAACGTCTGTAATAAAGTGCTACGAATGATCGTTAAATATACGAGTAAATGCCCGACCATTGCTGTGCAGAATGGCTTTAGATCTTCTTGTACGTCGAGTTGTCTTTTACATGGTCGAGTGATTGAATAGTCGAGTGACTCAAAGAAGAAGTAGACTCCGAATGGATGGTAGGTCGAGTAGATTGCGCTCGACGCCTTTATTGGGTCCACCTTGTTTACTCTCGAACTTCTTTGCTTCTAGGGCAAGGACCTTAGGTAGGACGTATAGGTCAGGCCTATTACCCTACTCCAGGTCTATGTCCTCATCAGTGCCTTCCTTGATGGTGTCACTGATGCTACTCAGGAAGTAAGTCTTGTCGTCCGACGGCACGATCCCAGCTTCGGCGAGGATGGTGGTGAGGTTGTGACGGGCCTTGAGCCCGAGCGCCGCCGTGAAGTAGCCGTGCTGGCCCAGGCCGGAGCAGGTGCCGTGCTTCTCCCACTCGTGGGTCCAGAACTCGATGCTCTTCCCGCCCTTGCACGCCAACGTCGGCCAGTTGGCGTCCAGCTCCTTCACCAGGTCCTTGATCTCCCACAGCTGCAGGGGCTCGCTGTTGCAGAACTCCGGCCAGCACTTCTTCTTCCCCTTGGTCACCATCTCGATGACGCCGTTGAGCTCGCCTTGGGTCTTGCACTTGGCGTAGTTGGGCCAGAGCCCGTGGATGCTGAAGTCCGTCGCCGGCTTGCCAGCATCCGGGAAGCAGCACCCCTTCTTCGTGTCACAGAACGACCCCGGCCACTTGAAACAAATTTCGCACGTCCAAAAACAAGATGACCATCGTTAGATTCATCGCTTTTTTTGGAAGGAATCGCACAAATTTTAACATTGCAACGCATACCAACATCTGAACAAGATGCAATCTACAGATTGGAAATTGCTCATCGATTAGTATAGCATTATTGATACTCACTTGCTGAACAAGGTAGAAGAAATCGAATTATTCCGCCGAGGAGACAGCCGCGAGAGAAAGCAGGAGCAGAGCCGAGAGCGCAACAGTGTTAGACTAAGTATATAGCATATATATGTGTTGTAACCTAACTTGTGTTTGTACGGTTCCCTCTTATAAATATATGATAGCCGTACCCACCAAGGGTATCGAGCATTGTTCCAAACCCTAGTTTGTTTAACATGGTATCAGACGACGTGTTCGATCCGGGCCGTGCTTCCGCTTCCTCTATTGCCGCCGCGTCGGCCTCCGCCGCCGTGCCGCCTCCTTCAACCCTAGCGATGGACTCGCCGTTCATGGCTTCTGCACTGCACGCCTGGGCCCGGCCAAGTGCTTCATGCCCGCCCGCGCCTCAATCGCCAGCGCCCGCGATCGCGCGCGATGCGCCCCTGCATCCCGATCGCCAGCGCTCCGTCTCCTTCAATCGCGTGCAGATGACGCGTGATCCATCCATTGGAGTCTTACGGCGGGACTTATACGTATTCTGCGCCGCTGCCTTTTGATGGAACCCATCTGCGTGCTGCGCCGCCGGGCTCCGGTCCACCTGGTACCCAGGTCCAGGTGCCATACAGCGGCCCCTATCCGCCGCCGTATGTCGCGCCGTCGCCGCCGCCGTACACTGCGCTGGTGTCGTATGCCTCGTACTCCGTGGGGCCCTATGAGGCGCCGTATGGCGCGCCCTATGCTGCCCCTGTGCAGTACGTCGCGCCGCTACAGCCCTACGGCGTACCTCCTCCGGCGTCTCACGGTCATCACCAACCCTACCGTGCGTCTCCGTCGGCCGATGCGCTGACTCCATACAGTGCTCCTCCGACGTACGACTCGTAGCTCTCCGCACCGATGGCTGAACCAGGACCGTTCCACTTCGCTCATCTGGTGACGGTGAAGCTCTCTGCTGACAACTACCTCCTGTGGCGCGCTCAGGTGTTGCCGTTGATGCGTAGTCACTATCTCACTACTAGGAAAAGGGTTATAGATGAAATTGACACTAATGGCGCACCAGAGAAGTGGTGCGCCACTACTATATACTAATGGCACACCATGTGGTGATGCGCCATTGGCGCACCAGGCACAAGGTGCACCACAAGTAACGATTTTTTTTCATTTATACAAACATACTAATGGCGCATCCGGGCAAAGTGCGCCATTACTAGTTCTAACTAGTAATGGCGCACCAGCCATAGAGTGCGCCAATACTGTATTTTTTATTCTGTTTTTTGCAAAACTACTAATGGCGCACCGTTGCAAAGTGCGCCATTACTAGTTTAAACTAGTAATGGCGCACTCTGCCACGGTGCACCATTAGTATAAATCTCGATTCCACCCGCACCCTCCCCCGCTAGCTCCACCACCGCCGACGACCCACCACACCCCTCCCCGCTCCACCGCCGCCGACGAGCACCCTCCGGACCCTCCCTCGCTCCACCGCCGCCGAAGAGCACCCCCCGCACCCTCCCCCGCTCTGGTCAAATTA
>NC_057797.1:108662296-108662832 GCF_018294505.1 Triticum aestivum
GCTCCACCGCCATCGAAGAGCACCCCCCGCACCCTCCCCCGCTCTGGTCAAATTATGTATGCAAGAACAAACCTTTAAACAATTACTAACATTCATAACAAAAATTATTTATAACATCACCACAAATAAATCTTAACTTGGTTTACCCACTAAACTAGTTTCAATAATCATTCTATAAATCAGGCATAATAACTAACAAATATTTATCACAATACAAATACACAATAATTATTTAAATTCATGGATTAATGTTTCATATTCATATTCATTTATTAAAAAAAATACTAATGGCGCACCGGCCTGGTGGTGCGCCATTGCTATCTAAAAAAAGATTTCTAATGGCGCACCGATGGTGGGTGCACCATTGCTATCTAAAAAATGATTTCTAATGGCGCACCAACGGGTGGTGCGCCATTAGTAAGCTTCCCCCTATAGCTAAGTCCTCCCTCTCCCTCGCCAGATCCCATTCTTACCTCTCTCCCTCGCCAGACCGACGATGCCGCCGCCCCGACCCACGACGCCGCCGCCCCGACCCC
>NC_057797.1:108662842-108663388 GCF_018294505.1 Triticum aestivum
ACTAACATTCATAACAAAAATTATTTATAACATCACCACAAATAAATCTTAACTTGGTTTACCCACTAAACTAGTTTCAATCGTTCTATAAATCAGGCATAATAACTAACAAATATTTATCAGAATACAAATACACAATAATTATTTAAATGCATGGATTACTGTTTCATATTCATATTCATTTATTAAAAAATAATAATAATAAAATATACTAATGGCGCACCGGCCTGGTGGTGCGCCATTGCTATCTAAAAAAAGATTTCTAATGGTGCACCGGCGGTGGGTGCGCCATTGCTATATAAAAAACGATTTCTAATGGCGCACCGACGGGTGGTGCGCCATTAGTAAGCTTCCCCCCTATAGCTAAGTCCTCCCTCTCCCTCGCCAGATCCCATTCATCCCTCTCTCCCTCGCCAGACCCACGACGCCACCGCCCGACCCACGACGCCACCTCCCCGACCCCTGCCGGACTCCACCCCCGCCGCCCCCGCGCCCCCACCCCCGCCGCCCCCGCGCTCCCGCGCCCCCACCCCCGCCGGACTCCAC
>NC_057797.1:108664206-108842976 GCF_018294505.1 Triticum aestivum
GTAAGGTTTAGGTTCTGTTAACTGAAAAAGTTTAGATTCAGAAACATTGTTGGACTAATAGGAAGTTTGTTGAACAGAGCAATCTACACCTGTAATTTCTACTGTTATGCCTTTGTTACTCCAGTCAAAATTTTCCTGTCGAAATTTTCAGTCAAGCACAACTGATCATGTAACTTGAGACCTTGCCCTGCGACATTATAATGTTTGATGCCTGCATCAACACTTCTCTGTACTACATGCGGTTGTTATAGTTGAGGGTCAAAAGTAGGGGTTAGCTTTAACATGATTAGCTAGTGCTTTCATCACAGAACACATTCTTTGAAAAGGGGATATTCTGAAGTCGATGCTTTCTCGGGATGGGAATAATAGTATGAAATACACCTAATGGAAACCTTTGTTGATTGTGATCTCTGCACATGTTTAATGTCTATGCTGTTGTGCGGCTGTTATGTGTGTCTATGTCGGTGAGCTTGTGTTATGCAATTCTGCGTTTGACAAGTAATGACTTGCAAAGATGATGATCATCTTGCTAGTTTGCTGGGTTTTGTCTCCGACCATTGTGTCGTGATGAATTTGCAGGTACCCCGAGAGGCCCTTGAGTTTGCCATAATGTCGATTAACTTCCGTTCTGGCAAATTCGGGTACTCCATATGTCCTATTTTCAGCAAAGGTCATGCTGAAATTTTCCGTGAATTTTAGCATGACTTTGCTAAAAATAGGACATATGGGGTACTTGCGACTAATGCATGGGCCAGGGTATCTTAGTACTTAATTAAGTAGGATCAACTGCCCCTTTATTCTTGCTGCATTAAACCATAGGTTTTAGGGTGCCTCGGTGTCGATAAGAACCTAAATGATGAAAGCTTAGGCTTTTAGGGTGCCTCGGCATCGACAAACCCTGAATGATAAAACCTTGGCTTTTAGGGTGCCTCGGTGTCGATAAGAACCTAAATGATGAAAGCTTAGGCTTTTAGGGTGCCTCGGCATCGACAAACCCTAAATGATAAAAGCTTAGCTTTTAGGATGCCTCGGTGTCGACAAACCCTAAATGATGTAGTTTTGAATTATGAACGTAGGATATGTCGTCATCGGACGACGAAAGTCTCCCGGGGGAGTGCGACTGGTGCCACGACGATCGAGGTCTGTGCGACATGCCTCACCTGGACGATGATCAGCGCTTCAGCATTAAGCTCGAGGAGACCTTCGAAGTTGAAACGGTACACAACAATGGCAAGTGTTATTTTCATAATTAAGCATGACTTCAACTATTTCAACATGTAATTTTCATCTTTTACAATTCGAGTATAGCTTATCCCATGCCATGCAAGACGCTATGTCTTGGAGAGGATGGATTTTGAAGACCATGAAATTTCTGAAACAAAGAAAATTCACCTAAGGACTCATCACGATGTGGACTTTGAAGTAAATCTATATAATTCTGAGAGCGTAACCCATTTTGGTTGCAAAAATTGGGAAGCATTTTGCAAGATGTATGGTTTTGATGAGGGTATGCTTATCACCATGGATCTTGGTAATCTTGACATCAACCAAGACAATATGGACATTTGGGTCCTTGTTGATACGCCTCCAGTTCTACCACTATGTGAGTTTCTCAAACATAGTTATTAGCTAATTTATATTGTTTATTTCAAAATAGTTGATAGCTTATTTCCATTGACAGCTTATTTTTATTGTTCAAAGAATATGCGGGAGATGGTAGACAAAACCCACTACACCGATGGCTCCGAATTAACAACTTACAAGGAGAAAAATCATCTGGTCGGATTTTGTACTGACATTGAGAATTACAATATCCACAATCAAACTCCTCAACATTATGGTAAATACGTGCCAGTAGTGCATGTGTTCAACTACGGTAACTACCATGGAGATACCCTGGTAAGATTTTACTATTACGACATCCGTGCATCTTTTGCATACTTCTAAAACTAGTACATCATTGCTAACTATGAAGTTATTACTATGTTTTTCAACAGATAATCCCAGAGAATTGTGTGCCTCATTTGATGTATAAGAAAGGTAGTCTTAATGTTTTGAACATACAGCCAGGTCATCCTACGAATCTCAACTGTCCATACGAGATTTCTAAAAGAAGTGGAGACATGAAAATCAAAGGATGGAAAAAATGTTTGGACAGTCGTAAGGAGGTTCTTGGAAGCAAAAGAAAGCGAAGCGCAAGAATTGGAGACAGGATGTTCTCCATTCTCCATAATGGAGAGTCAGGGTCTATATTGTTTTATGCTATTTTAGCTTAAATAGGGTATTTAGGTCCTGCCTAATACTGATGATCATGTGCTAAGAACAATTAAGTAGGGTTGGTTCGATGACTATCAAGATGATGATCGTATGACTTGTTATTAATAACGAGTAGAAGTTGTATGATGATGATTAGTAGGACTTGTTAGGATTAGTATTACTTCCGACAAACTCGCTACTCGCGGTCTTGAGACTTGTAATGTTCTATCTTTGTTCGGTCTTTTGAATTCGGAGACTAATATGATGAATTGTATTCGGAGACTAATCTTCTATTGTATTCGATGAATCTACTCTTGTTGTGGGGTGCTGTCTATATTCTATCCAATAATATATTTTGTAACTTGTGCAAAATTTAGAAAAGTAAAAAAACCCTAATATTCATACTAATGACGCATCACCCAACAGTGCGCCATTAGTATGCTAGATACTAATGGCGCACTGCATGGTGCGCCATTAGTATAGATACTAATGGTTCACCGGTGGTGCGCCATTAGTAAGAAATACTAGTGGTGTGATACTAATGGCGCACCAGTAGTGCGCCATTAGTAGGCAAAACTGGTGCGCCATTAGTAGCCCTTTTCCTAGTAGTGTCTTGAGGGGTATGTCGACGGTACGCTGCCGTGTCCCCTGTCCACTGTTCCGGTGCCCTCGGCCACTGGTGGCTCCGTCATGGTGCCCAACCCTGCTCATCGTCGGTGGATTGCTCGGGATCAGGCTATTCTGGGTGCTATTCAGTCCTCGCTCACTCCTTCCGTGGCTGGCATGGTGGTCTTTGCCGCGACGTCGAGGGATGCATGGGCTACCCTCGATTCTAGCTTCTCCTCGCAGTCGCTGGCCGGTTCTTCTGCCATTCGTAATCAGCTAGGTGAGGTCAAGAAAAATGTTCTCTCCATTACGGCCTTCTTCAACAAGGTCAAAATCTTGGCTGACACACTATCCTCAATTGGGAAGCCCCTCCGTGACGAGGAGTTTACGTCATTTATTCTCAATGGCCTTGATGATGACTATGACTCTCTTGTTGAAAACGTCAACAGACATGACACGCCGATGCCGCCTCGTGACCTCTACGCCCTCCTCCTCAGCACGGAGCAGCGGCTCGCCGCTCGCCGCTCAGTTGGAGTCTACACGGAGGGCCCGTCTGCGAACACTGCTCTCCACACCGGTGGCCGTGGTGCTAAGCAGAAACTGCCTCCGTCCTCGGGCAACCAGCCTCGTCCGCCCGCTTCAGCTCCTCCAATGGCCGGCCGCAAGCGGCTCCACTGTGAGGCGTGTGGCGGTGGGGTGGAGTGTCAGCTTTGCGGCATTGAGGGACACTTGGCGTCTCGGTGCCATCGTCGGTTTAAACGTGACTTCCTTGGCATTGGGAATAATGGGAAGGGCAACGAGAAGCAAGCTGCTCTCGCCACACATGACCCTAGGTTCACTCCTTCATATTATGTGGATCCTGCCTGGTACATGGACACAGGCGCAACAGATCACCTGACGAGCCAGCTTGACAAGTTGGCTACTCGCCAGCCCTACACCGGTCATGATCAGGTTCGCACTGCCAATGGATCAGGTATGCCCATCTCACATGTTGGTCAGGCATCTCTTCTTTCGCGTACCACTAAAACTTTGCGTCTCCTTGATGTCCTTCGTGTTCCTTCAGTCACATGTAATTTACTCTCAGTTCCTAAATTGACTTATGACAACAATGTGTTTGTTGAGTCCATTTCATTTTTTGTTAAGGACCGGGACACGAGGGCCGTTCTTCTTAGTGGCCGAGCTCGCGATGGCTTATATGCGCTTGATGTGCCACAAGTATCTCAAGTTTTCAGTGGTGTTCGGGTGTCATCGTCAAAGTGGCATTCTTGCCTTGGTCATCCTGCCACTCCCATTGTGCGCCATGTGCTGCATCGTCATCGTCTTCCAGTTGAGTCTAGTAATAAGGAGTTTCTAGTGTGTGATGCTTGTCAACAAGGCAAGAGTCATCAGTTGCTTTTTTCTGTATCGAGTCTGTTGTTAAGGCTCCTCTCGAACTTGTGTTTTCGGATGTGTGGGGCTATGCCCAAACTTTTGTTAGTGGTCACAACTATTATGTCAGTTTAATCGATGCTTTCAGTCGCTTTACTTGGATTTATCTCATTAAGCGCAAATCCGATGTGTTTCATGTCTTTATGCAATTTCAAGCACATGTTGAGCGGTTGCTTAAGCACAAAATCATTCATGTCCAGTCTGACTGGGGAGTGAATACCGTAATCTTAACACCTTCTTTCAGAAGCTTGGCATCTCTCACCATGTGTCCTGTCCTCATACACATCAGTAGAACGGTGCAGCTGAGCGCAAGCACCATCATATAGTTGAAACTAGTCTAACACTTCCTGCACATGCCTCTGTCCCATTTCGGTTCTGGAGTGATGCTTTTGTTACTGCTTGTTTTTTGATAAATAGGATTCCCGCATGACTTCTTCACATGAAGTCTCCTCTAGAAGTGTTGCTCCATGAAACTCCAGACTACTCCTTCCTTAAAGTGTTCGGTTGTGCGTGTTGGCCACATCACTGCCCATACAATAAGCATAAACTTGAGTATCGATCCAAAAAATGTGTGTTCCTTGGGTATAGTCCTCTCCACAAAGGTTACAAGTGTCTCCACCTTCCAACAAATCGTGTTTACATTTCTCGTGATGTTGTGTTCGATGAGACTGTCTTCCCTTTTTCCACGCTCACATCTCCCACTGATACTCCCGTCACCGAGTTGCACTCTTTTCCAGTTTTGCCTGATCAATTTGTAGATGCTGCATATTCTCCTCTGTTGTTGCCTAACCATGGTGCAGGGACTGGACGAGGTGCTCGACTTGAGCTTCTTGATGATGATGCTAATGCGGCCTCGACTGTGCCAACTGTCGCCGCGCCGGCTGACCCCGTTGATACGCCGGCCGCCTCCCCCGACACTGATCATACGTGCATGCCTCATGCACGTGGCCTCGATGGGGCACCCACGTCACCTGGTCTAGCGGCCTTGCAGTCGCCTGGGCTGACGACCCCCGTAGCGACGGACAATGCGACGGACCCTGCGACGCCCACATCGCCTGGGTTGGCGTCTGCGCGGTCGCCCGGGTTGGCTGACCCCGCAGCTCTGTCACTTGGGTCGGCAGCCTCGCCGGCTGGTGCCTCGGGTTCATCCTCGTTGCCTGGCCCGTCGTCACCAGCCATGCCCGGCCTGTCTTCGCCAACTACTCCAGGCTCGGGTACGACAGTGACTACCTCACTGGCTGCGATCATTGACTCGCCTAACAGCGTGTCTTCTTTGTCTCTGTTGGACAGTGGCTCCCGTGTGGTGGCTGCTCCACCGCCGCCTCAGTCGGCCATCTTGCGTCCTCATACTCGCAGCAAGAGTGGCATCTTCCAACCGAAGAAGCGCACTGACGGTACTGTCGCATGTCTTGCGGCCTGTGTTGCTCATGCTGAAGCCGATCCTACAACTAAACCACGACATTTCCAGGCAGCGCTTGGCATTCCTCATTGGCGTGCTACTACGGAGCAGGAGATCCATGCTCTCCAAAGAAACAACACTTGGCGTCTGGTTCCACCTCCATCTGGTGTCAATATCATTGATTCTAAATGGGTTTTCAAGGTGAAGAAACATGTTGATGGCTCCATTGAGAGGTACAAGCCACGCCTGGTTGCCAAGGGATTCAAACAACAGTATGGCATTGATTATGAAGACACATTCAGTCCTGTTATTAAACCAACTAAGATTCGTGTTCTTCTTTCCTTGGCTGTTACTCGAGGATGGTCGCTTCGACAACTTGACGTTTAGAATGCCTTTCTTCACGGAGTTCTGGAAGAAGAGGTTTACATGCGTCAGCCACCATGTTTTGTTGATCCTGCTCGGCCACATCACTTATGTCGCCTTGTCAAGGCTCTCTATGGTCTGAAGCAGGCCCCTCGTGTGTGGCATACATGTCTTGGCACTGCTCTTCGTGCACATGGGTTTGTGCCTTCTACAGCAGACACATCTCTGTTTATTCTTCAGCGACCTGAGGTGACTATGTAAATTCTGGTCTATGTTGATGATATCATACTTGTCAGTTCATCCGCTGCTGCTACGGATCGACTTGTGTCCTCTCTTGGTGCTGAATTTGTTGTTAAGGATCTTGGGAGACTGCATTATTTTTTGGGTCTGGAGGTGCTTCGTTCTGATGGTGGCTTGACTCTTACTCAAAAGAAGTACTCTCAGGATCTCCTACGCCGTGCTGGTATGTTGCAGTGTAAGGCTGCTATGACTCCCACGTCTGCCACACACAAACTGACAGCTTTTGATGGTGACTTGCTCTCTCCTGTGGATGCCACTGAATACCGCAGCATTGTTGGTGGGCTGCAGTACTTGCTCATTACTCGTCCAGACATATCATTTGCTGTTAATCGTGTGTGCCAGTACCTTCATGCACCACGTGACTCTCACTGGTCGGCCGTTAAGCGCATCTTGCGCTATGTCCGTCACACAGGTTCATATGGCCTTCATCTTCAGCCTGCATCTTCTGGCTTGATCTCAGCATTTTCTGATGCCGATTGGGCTGGTAGTCCTGATGGACGGCGATCCACAGGGGGACATGCTATGTTCTTTGGACCTAACTTGATCGCCTGGCAAGCTCGCAAGCAAGCTACAGTGTCTCGGAGTAGTACTGAAGCTGAGTACAAAGCAGTTGCTAATGCCACAGCTGAGATCATGTGGGTGCAGTCTTTGCTTCGAGAGTTGAGGGTCTCTCCGACTCAGCTGCCTGTCCTTTGGTGTGATAACATTGGTGCCACATATCTTTCATCCAATCCAGTATTTCATGCCCGAACGAAGCACATCGAAGTTGACTATCACTTTGTGAGGGAACGTGTTGCTCAGAAGCTTCTTCAGATCAAGTTTGTTTCTTCTAAGGATCAACTTGCTGATATCTTCACTAAACCCTTGCCCTTGCCTTCTTTTGAGGGTTGTCGACGCAATCTTAACCTTCTGAGTGTTTCAGGACATAGTTAAGATTGAAGAAGGGTGTTAGACTAAGTATATAGCATATATACGTGTTGTAACATAACCTGTATTTATACGGTTCCCTTCTATAAATATATGACAGCCGTACCCACCAAGGGTATCGAGTATTGTTCCAAACCCTAGTTTGTCTAACAAACAGCAAGCTTCATCTTCACTTATCAACTTCGATGTGTAGTTGCAGCTTGATCGCGGCTACTTATAGCATGACGTAATGTAACTGACATCTAGTTTGAGAAGAAAATGGACGTGAGTAAGGAGCACGAGGTTGCAACTTGCAACGGAGCAGTGGCACTTTGTTATGTTGTGGGTTGGAGAAGACCCCAATTATTGGCATGCACTTTTTTTTAGAAACTATTGGCATGCACTTAGTTCGGACAAAAAGGTTTTAAACATATTTCCGACAAAAGGTAATCTTGGAATATGCTATTTGACGTTTAAGTTTTTTTTAAACACGGTATAATCAAAGTCGCTCACATACACAAGCATACACACACCTCTGTAACACTACGCATAAGTCGGCCACTCCAGCTGAGTGACTGATTTAATGGGCTGGCCCATCTAGCTCCACCACTCTATTCTGATTTTGTGATCTTGCAGCTGTTTTTATTTATTTTTCTAAATTTTATTAAAAAAGTGATACTGTTGATTTTTAAATTCTTAAACAAAATTTCAAAAATATCCAGTTTTATGTATTTACAATTTTTTAAAAAATTTTGAAATCTGTGAGCAATTTTTGAAATTTGCACTTTTTAGAAGGATCACAAATATTTTTCAAATCTGTGAACTTTTCAGAAATTGGTAAACATTTTTTTAATTATGAGAATTTTCAAATTCATGAATATTTCTCAGTTTTTGAAATAAAAAGAATAGGCAAAAGTTTCAAATTTCTGAATATTTTTTCAAATTCATAATTTTTTCCTAAACTTATGAATATTTTAAAAATTTGTGAACTACTTGCAAACTTGCGAACATTTGTTGATTTCCCCATTTTTCAGATTTTTAGAAAAAAATGATTTTTTTTCGTAAACCAGCAGAGCGACAATAGCTGGCATGGGGAGCATGCGTGAGAAGTGACCGAGCTGCCGCGAGCGAGCGAGACGAGGCAAGGAAACACCAATTTTGGGTCGCGGTACAGTACACTCGCGTTGCAAGGAAACATGCAAGCCATGAGATGATGCCATGTGGCGGCAATTCGACGGGCGCCACAAGAATCTGAGGGTTAGGTTGTGGCATTAATGGTTGAGCACCCGTCGCCAGTAGTGTGTGGGAGGACGGACTGCTTCAAACGCATGGCGCGAAGAGGAAGAAGTTAAAACTTCCCTCCCGAGCTTACAATTGGATTTGGAGCCAGCTGTAAATGAGCCCTCATCACTAGCTACACTCCCTCCCGAGCGGACAATATGGAGGCTGCGAGACCACATATTGACACTCTAAAAATTATGTCGATGATGGGGTGGATGACGACTCTTCTATAGTGGTTGTTAGCCTCCTGCCTCCATATTAGAGGTTATTATTCAGTTTGGAGGTTTTCGGCGACTGAGACAGGATCTACTGGGATCGATGGCAGTTTGACAACTTCTAAATATCGATGGATCGGTTTTTATTTTCTTTTTTTTTTGCCTACGGGTCTGGATTCATTACAAAAGTTTGCCAGAAGTATAAACTTCCCAAACATAATAAAATTACATTGAGATAATTACAGCTATGTCTTAAAACGGTACAATAGTTGCGGTGTGTTCGAGGTGGTTTGGAGCTCCAACGTCTCGGTTCCGGTGACTAGTGGCCTCATGTACACCTATCCTTTGCACGTGACAAATGTCTTGTCTCTATACTTTCTGCTTGCTGGCAGAGTCAGCGCTCCTGGAGCGAGAGGGTAGAGGGTCCTCACATCCGACAATTTGATGGTGATGGTGTGACAAAGTCTGGTGGTTTATTTGAGGTGGTGTGTGTTTGCTTTTCAACAGTGGCCTTGAGTATGTCTTGCGCTGGTCCGGCCTCCCCGTGTTTCTTCTTAATGGCTTATCGAAAGCGTCTAATAGTTGCACTCATCGTGCTTCTTAGCATGCTCGGTTTGTTTTTGTTGTGTCTTTGTTTGATGAGTCTGTATGTGTATGTCTTCAGTACTCTATATTGTTAGATTGTGTGACTTATTTATAAAACAGTGCGAAAGCCTCTTTAAAAATCATACACTCTAAGTTTGGCCATAGTGGCAGTAAGGCAAGTTTGTTTGTGTGGCAAGTAATTAATGGGGAGAGAGGTGTTTGTAGTGACATAAGATATTACCGTAACATCACACAATCCAAGGTAAAATGAGTCTACAACCTAATAAATGCAACTATATATCATACTAATTCCATGACACTAGTCTAAGCTACTCCCCACTATGAGTAGCCTAACCAGCACACTAGAGTATCTTCAGTCGAGCTCCCCAAACCCACCCTATGCGCTCAAGCGAATGGCTCGTTCACTGAATGGTCACAAAATCCCGACCCAGATGGGCTCCTCATACCAGCCCTATATGCGCGAGCTAACGAGCACCCCTCATATCCAGCCCAAATCTGGGGCACATATGAGGAGGCCAAGACACGCCCGGGCGCATCTGCGACGTCGGATCCGACAGGCATGACCAACCATAATTTGCACCAAATTGATCAAGTCCACCAAATCCGTCGCCCTTCATATGCCATTGTCTACCATTTCCCGCGCCCTAGCCATCGCCGTCTTCTACCCTTGCTCCTCCATCCGCACTGCCACCCCACCAACCACCCTAGATGCCGTCGTCGAGTACCCCGTCCCCCACCTCTGCCCAGGATATTAACTCTGCGTCGTCCATGGGGTTCCCATCCGTGGCGTTGAGCTGCAGGCCAGAGAACATCCGCCGGAGGGAGCGGTGACGAAAGCAGCGCAAGAGGGAAGCGGTGGGGTAGGGAGTTCCGGACAAGGATGTTGTGGACCTTGAGGAGGATATGTAAGCTCCACTGCACTTGGTCGCCTCACGCCCGTCCATCCAGTCGTCAATAATGAAGTCGCCATCTGCCCTGCCCGTGACTGACATTGATCGAACGTCCGATTGGAGGATTCCAAACAGATTTGTTGGGGAACGTAGCAGAATTTTAAAATTTTCTACGCATCACCAAGATCAATCTATGGAGTCATCTAGCAACGAGGGAGACAGGAGTGCATCTACATACCCTTGTAGATCGCGCGCGGAAGCGTTCAAGAGAACGGGGTTGATGGAGTCGTACTCGACGTGATCCAAATCACCGATGACCTAGCGCCGAATGGAGGGCACCTCCGCGTTCAACACACGTACGGTTGGGAAGACGTCCCCTCCAACTTGATCCAGCAAGGGGGAAGGAGAGGTTGATGAAGATCCAGCAGCACGGCGGCGTGGTGGTGAAAGCAACGGTGATCTCGGCAGGGCTTCGCCAAGCACAGGAGACGGAGGAGTGTCACGGGAGAGAGAGGGAGAGGCCAGGGGCTAGGGTGCGGATGCCCTCCCTCCCCCCACTATATATAGGGTCCCTAGGGGGGGCGCCGACCCTAGGAGATCCAATCTCCTAGGCGGGCGGCGGCCAAGGGGGTGGCTTGCCTCCCAAGGCAAGTGTGGCGCCCCCACCCCTAGGGTTTCCAACCCTAGGCACAGGGGGAGGCCCAAGGGGGCGCACCAGCCCACTAGGGGCTAGTTCCCCTCCCACTTCAGCCCATGGGGCCCTCCGGGATAGGTGGCCCCACCCGGTGGACCCCCGGGACCCTTCCGGTGGTCCCGGTACAATACCGATTACCCCCAAAACTTTCCCGATGGCTGAAACTTGACTTCCTATATATAAATCTTCACCTCCGGACCATTCCGAAACTCCTTGTGACGTCCGGGATCTCATACGAGACTCCGAACAACTTTCGTGTTACCGTATACTAATATCTCAACAACCCTAGCATCACCGAACCTTAAGTGTGTAGACCCTACGGGTTCGGGAGACACGCAGACATGACCGAGACGACTCTCAGGTCAATAACCAACAGCAGGATCTGGATACCCATGTTGGCTCCCACATGCTCCTCGATGATCTCATCGGATGAACCACGATGTCGAGGATTCAATCAATCCGTATACAACTCTCTTTGTCAATCGGTACGTTACTTGCCCGAGACTCGATCGTCGGTATCCCAATACCTCGTTCAATCTCGTTACCGGCAAGTCACTTTACTCATACCATAATGCATGATCCCGTGATCAACCAGTTGGTCACATTGAGCTCATTATGATGATGCATTACCGAGTGGGCCCAGAGATACCTCTCCGTCATACGGAGTGACAAATCCCAGTCTCGATTCATGCCAACCCAACAGACACTTTCGGAGATACCTGTAGTGTACCTTTATAGTCACCTAGTTACATTGTGACGTTTGGCACACCCAACGCACTCCTACGGTATCCGGGAGTTGCACAATCTCATGGTCTAAGGAAATGATACTTGCCATTCGGAAAAGCTACAGCAAACGAGCTACACGATCTTTGAGCTATGCTTAGGATTGGGTCTTGTCCATCACATCATACTCCTAATGATGTGATCCCGTTATCAATGACATCCAATGTCCATAGTCAGGAAACCATGACTATCTTTTGATCAATGAGCTAGTCAACTAGAGGCTCACTAGGGACGTGTTGTGGTCTATGTATTCACACATGTATTACGATTTCCGGATAACACAATTATAGCATGAACAATAGACAATTATCATGAACAAAGAAATATAATAATAACCATTTTATTATTGCCTCTAGGGCATATTTCCAACAGTCTCCCACTTGCACTAGAGTCAATAGTCTAGTTACATTGTGATGAATCGAACACCCATGCAGTTCTGGTGTTGATCATGTTTTGTGTTGGAAATATGCCCTAGAGGCAATAATAAAAGGATTATTATTATATTTCCTTGTTCATGATAATTGTCTTTTATTCATGCTATAATTGTGTTATCTGGAAATCGTAATACATGTGTGAATACATAGACACCAACATGTCCCTAGTAAGCCTCTAGTTGACTAGCTCGTTGATCAATAGATAGTCATGGTTTCCTGACTATGGACATTGAATGTCATTGATAACGAGATCACATCATTAGGAGAATGATGTGATGGACAAGACCCAATCCTAAACTTAGCACAAGATCGTATAGTTCGTTTGCTAAAGTTTTTCCAATGTCAAGTATCTTTTCCTTAGACCATGAGATCGTGTAACTCCCAGATCCCGTAGGAGTGCTTTGGGTGTACCAAACGTCACAACGTAACTGGGAGACTATAAAGGTATACTACGGGTATCTTCGAAAGTGTCTGTTGGGTTGACACGGATCAAGACTGGGATTTGTCACTCCGTATGATGGAGAGGTATCTCTGGGCCCACTTGGTGATGCATCATCATAATGAGCTCAAAGTGACCAAGTGTCTGGTCACGGGATCATGCATTACGGTACGAGTAAAGTGACTTGCCGGTAACGAGATTGAACGAGGTATTGGGGTACCGATGATCGAATCTCGGGCAAGTAACGTATCGATTGACAAAGGGAATTGTATACGGGGTTGCTTGAATCCTCGACATCGTGGTTCATCCGATGAGATCATCGAGGAGCATGTGGGAGCCAACATGGGTATCCAGATCCCGCTGTTGGTTATTGACCGGAGAGCCATCTCGGTCATGTCTACATGTCTCCCGAACCCGTAGGGTCTGCAAACTTAAGGTTCGGTGACGCTAGGGTTGTAGAGATATAATATGAAGTAACCCGAAAGTTGTTCGGAGTCCCGTATGAGATCCCGGACGTCACGAGGAGTTACGGAATGGTTCGGAGGTGAAGAATTATATATAGGGAGTGCAGTTTCGGCCATCGGGAGAGTTTCGGGGGTCACCGGTATTGTACCGGGACCATCGGAAGGGTCCCGGGGGTCCACCGGGTGGGGCCAACCATCCCGGAGGGGCCCATGGGCCAAAGTGGGGAGGGGAACCAAGAATGGATCCTTTCTAGAGAAGGAGTTTCTCTCGAAAGAAGTAAGTGAGAGGAAAGTAGAACTTGATGAAGTATTACCTCTTGAACCGGAAAATGGCGCAACTCAAGAAAATGTTCCTGAGGTGCCTGCACCGACTAGAGAGGAAGTTAATGATGATGGTCATGAAACTTCAGATCAAGTTGCTACTGAAATTCGTAGGTCCACAAGGACACGTTCTGCACCAGAGTGGTACGGCAGCCCTGTCTTGGAAATCATGTTGTTAGACAATAGTGAACCTTCGAACTATGAAGAAGCGATGGCGGGCTGGATTCCGACAAATGGCTGGAAGCCATGAAATCCGAGATAGGATCCATGTATGTAAACGAAGTATGGACTTTAACTGACTTGCCCGTTGAGCGGCGAGCCATAGAAAATAAATGGATCTTTAAGAAGAAGACAGACGCGGATGGTAATGTGACCATCTATAAAGCTCGGCTTGTCGCAAAGGGTTATCGACAAGTTCAAGGGGTTGACTACGATGAGACTTTCTCACCGGTAGCGAAGCTGAAGTCCGTTTGAATCATGTTAGCAATTGTCGCATTCTATGATTATGAGATATGGCAAATGGACGTCAAAACGGCATTCCTTAATGGTTTCCTTAAGGAAGAATTGTATATGATGCAGCCGGAAGGTTTTGTTGATCCTAAGAATGCTGACAAGGTGTGCAAGCTCCAACGCTTGATTTATGGGCTGGTGCAAGCATCTCGGAGTTGGAAGATTCGCTTTGATGAGATGATCAAAGCGTTTGGGTTTATGCAGACTTATGGAGAAGCCTGCGTTTACAAGAAAGTGAGTGGGAGCTCTGTAGCATTTCTCATATTATATGTAGATGACATACTTTTGATGGGAAATGATATAGAGCTTTTGGACAGCATTAAGGCCTACTTGAATAAGGGTTTTTCAATGAAGGACCTTGGAGAAGCTGCTTATATATTAGGCATCAAGATCTATAGAGATAGATCAAGACGCCTCATAGGTCTTTCACAAAGCACATACCTTGATAAGATATTGAAGAAGTTCAATATGGATCAGTCTAAGAAGGGGTTCTTGCCTGTGTTGCAAGGTGTGAAATTGAGCTCAGCTCAATGTCCGACCACGGCAGAAGATATAGAAGAGATGAGTGTCATCCCCTATGCCTCAGCCATAGGTTCTATTATGTATGCCATGCTGTGTACCAGACCTGATGTAAACCTTGTCGTAAGTTTGGTAGGTAGGTACCAAAGTAATCCCGGCAAGGAACACTGGACAGCGATCAAGAATATCCTGAAGTACCTGAAAAGGACTAAGGAAATGTTTCTCGTTTATGGAGGTGACGAAGAGCTCATCGTAAAGGGTTACATCGACGCTAGCTTCGACACAGATCTGGATGACTCTAAGTCACAAACCGGATACGTGTATATTTTGAATGGTGGGGCAGTAAGCTGGTGCAGTTGCAAGCAGAGCGTCGTGGCAGGATCTACATGTGAAGCGGAGTACATGGCAGCCTCGGAGGCAGCGCATGAAGCAATTTGGGTGAAGGAGTTCATCACCGACCTAGGAGTCATACCCAATGCGTCGGGGCCGATCAAACTCTTCTGTGACAACACTGGAGCTATTGCACTTGCCAAGGAGCCCAGGTTTCACAAGAAGACAAGTGTCGGATTTCGGGTTCCGGCAGACCCTTAAGGATCAAACACTGGGGTGCGCGCGGAGATTATGCCTTCTACCTCTCCGTCCCGCAAGGATCTAAACTAACGAAAGAACAACACAAGAGACACAGGGTTTATACTAGTTCGGGCCACAGTTGTGGTGTAATACCCTACTCTAGTTTGTGGTGGGTGGATTGCCTCTTGGGGCTGATGATGATGAATAATACAAGGAAGAACAGCCTCGCGAGGGTCTGTTCTTGGCTAGGGCGATGAACTGCTGGGAGGAGTTCAGCCACCTTTCTCTCTCTCTCTTTTTATCGAACGGGGACCCCTCTCCCTCTAGATCTCCATGCTTCTGGCTCTAGCTCTAGCTATAGCTGCCGCTCTCGCTCTCGCTCTCGCTCTCGCTGCCTCTAACCCAGGGGTGGCTAGTCCTATTTATAGAGGCCCTGGTCCTCTTCCCAAATATTGAGCGGGAAGGAGCCAACAATGGCGGGCTAATTTGAAGGGGGACAGCTAGTACAAGCTATCCTGACAAAAGCAGTCTTCGCCTGCGCAAAGTTCTGGGGATGACGCCGTCTTGGGCTCCACGGTGACCTCCATCTCGTAGTCCTCCTGGTCCTGGTCTCGTTGCACCGAAATGGCAACCTTTGCCTGATGCCTCAGTACTCCGTGGCTGCGCTTGCCCCCTTTGCACCAAAGAGGAAAGGAGGACGCTGCGCGCGCTGGCACCCGCCTGGCGCCCCGCGTCGTCATGGCTTGCGTCACGGGCACCTCGCGAGGTACCCCGCCTTGATCTCTCCTCCTCCTCGCGAGCCAGCCTAACGAGGCCGTGCCTGAGGAAGGTCCGTGTCGTCCGCCCCGCGAGGCTTGGCCCCTCGCGAGGGTCTTGAGTCTTGTGTTGATGAAGATGGGCCGTGTTGGGCCCCCTTTGAGCCACGCCGCAGGCAGGCAAGTCTGGGGACCCCCGTTCCCAGAACACCGATAGTAGCCCCCGGGCCCAAGGCGCGCCCGGATTTGGCCGTGCTAAGGAGCGAAAGGGCAAGGGCGAAGCGCCGCGGGTCCTAACAGCCTGCGGCCTTGGGCGCGGCGTGGCGGTTGATTGCACGCAAGTGCTTCAGCAACTGCGCAGGTTGATAAAGGAGCGGCACATGCCCAAACTTTGCTTTTTGCTTTCTTCGGTTGCTGCTCAGATCCCCTTTCTTGCGCCTCCCCCTTCTTCCTCCAAATTTCCAGATCTACTCCGGCTGCTTGACCTAGGAAACCATGGCGCCTCGTCAGTCTCCGGCCGAGGCTTGGTACTCACCTGCCCTGGACTCGCCGAACGTGTCCAAGGCGGGCCTTGCCCGGCTGCGCCAGATGGCGGCTGCGCAGGGCATCAATGGGGCGCAGGTGTTCAAGGCCGGCTCCGCCACCCCTGAGGGCCGAGGGAGCACCTTTTACCCTCTCTTTGTAAGCTCCATCGCTGCGGGCCTGGTGCCTCCCTTCTCCGAGTTTTTCTTCTTTGTCCTCCGCCATTACAACTTGCAGGCTCTGCATCTCCACCCCAACTCCGTCCTTCTCCTGGCGATCTTCGCTTATTACTGCGAGGCCCACGTAGGGGTGCAGCCTTCAGTGGCCTTGCTGCGCCACTACTTCTCCCTCCGGGTTTCTCGTGGTTCCCCTTCTGCGTGCGCGAGCTTCGTTGCGTATGGCGGCACTATTGCCATCTCGAATCCCGGGAAGAGGATTGAGGGCTTCAGGAGCAAGTGGGTCTTGGTAGATGCCGGGCGCATCCACCCTAGGTTGATCTTGCCCGCGGAGCAGCCCGCGAGCTCCAGCGACTGGTGCCGAGCGGAGCTCACGGACCCCCGCGCGAAACTGGTGTTGGAGAAGATGGACGCGGACCTGAGGCCGGTCAGCATAGCAGCGAAGTTGACCGGTGCGTTGCTGCTGAGGGAGTTCCTGGAGCACCAGCTGGCTCCACTCCGGCAGTACTCTCCTCCAATGTGGAGGCCTCATCTGAGCCCCGCGGCCTTGGGTGACGAAGATTTGGCCGCGGTCCTCCAATCTCTGGTCGGGGGTGAGGTGGCAAAGTTGGAGGGCGCTCCCAAGCCCTTGTTCCTTTGCGACGACTGGGAGCAGGTGGTGAAGTCCCTGCCTGTTTTCAATGGGGACGGGCTCGTGCCCGTGGCGGCTTCCGAGGGACCGGTGGACGCGCCCTCCGGCGACTCCAGCGAAGAGGAGGACGAAGAGGAGCGGGAAAAGGGGCCTGACTCCGAGGCGACCGACGGAGAGTCGATGGCTCCCCTCCCCCGGCGCAGGCCCCGCAGTCTCCGCCTTTCTTCGAGTGATGATGACGAGAATGGAGATGAGCAGGTCGGCGAGAGCCTGCCCCTGATCCCGAGGAAGGACAGGACCGGGCTGATCTCCCGCGGGTCCGCCCCTGCCCCGAGGCAGTCTGCAGACGCGCCTTCTGCTTCCGAGGTTGACCCTTCCAGCCGGCTGTCAGGCTTCAAGTTTGGCCGGAGGCTGCTCGAGCTCACCGGCGATGACCCGTAAGTGCCTGACCCTTGTCTTTATTTCTTGTTCCGCTGCCGAGGCTTGACGTTCGCATTTCTTGAATAGGCTGGTGCCCGCAGCGAAGAAGCCGAAGGGGGCTCCTGAGGCTCCATCTGCGGCAGCGCCTGCGCCTGAGGAGGAGGGTGACCGTGGCGCGCGGGCCTCTCCTGCCCGGTCGTCCTCGCGAGGCCTGGCCGAGCTGGCTGGAGCAAGCTCAGCCCCCATGCCCCAAGTGACTCCTGCGGTGCCTTTGCCCACTGCCGCCACCACAGCCGCTGGGGCGCAGCAGGCTCCACCTCAGGACGCTGTGATCTTGCCGTCGCCGCCTTCTCCCCACGTTCTGCCGACTGTTGTTTCTCCAGCCTCTCCTGCCATCCTGGAGCGTGATGTTGCTGGATTGGACTGGCTGCAGCAGGATCTTCTCGCCGACCCTCGCCTGGTGGCCAGGCGCTTGGAGCTAGCTTTAGGATGGGTTCGCTCCGACACCTCGATCCGGGCGGCGCTGGTTCATGCTTCGACGGCCTGCGACGAGGAGAGGCAGGCCGTCCTTGAGACGAAGGCCGCCCGTGACGCAGCCCTGGGGGAGGTGGTTGGAGTCCGCAATTGTTGCAAGGCGCTGGAGGACGAGCTGCAAGGCCTGCGGGACCAGCTCGCGAAAGAGGTTCGTCTGTGCCAGGAGCAAGAAGAAGGCATGAAGGCTCGCGAAGCAGCGATCAAGGGCCGGGAGGCCAAGCTCAAGAAGCGCCGCGACCGCCTGGGTGCGCTGGGGAAGGAGTTGGAGGCGACGAAGGTCGAGCTGGACAAGAAGGCCCAGGTTCTTGCCGAGGATCGCGTGGCCTTCGCAGACATGGAGAAGAAGGCTCGTGCTTCGCTGAAGATGCTCTACGCCAGTGGCCTGGAGAGCCCGCTGGCCGGCGCCGAGGACGGCCCTGCCAAGCTGCTTCCCTTCCTGGTTCGTGCTCTTGTGGATGTCGCCCTTGGCCTTGGCCCCACGGCCGAGGCCGAGGCGCGTGTCCTGTCTTCTGCTGCGCTGACGCGGGTCTTCACCCACATCTACCTTCGCGACCCCAGCGCCGACCACGACAGCCTGTTGGAGCCAGTAAGCGGCGAGGGTGCTGCCGCCGTTGCCGAGGCCGTGAAGGGTCACGCTGAAGCTCTGCTGGGGAAGTTCCGGGCCTTCAGTACCGAGTCGAAGCAGGATGCCTCCGGTCCTGCCGCTCCATGAGGCGGGGCTGCCCGTGCTGCTCTACCGCCGCCAAGCGACTCCGCTACTGCTCCTGTCCTGCTTTTAATTCCTGCACATGCATCATGCCTCAGGGAGGCGTTTAAACTTGTGTTTGGTGTTGAGACAGTATGGACTGTAATATTTGCTTTTAAGTTCCTTGAATTTTATGCTTTTCTTCCCTACTTGCTTGTGTTCTACGCCGGCAGAGCCCGGCCCCGTGCGTACCTCACCCAGCATTAGCCCCGACCGGAAACCAGGACGGGACCAAAGGAGTGAGGGGCTACGGAGATAGTTAGGCTCCTGAGTCGCGATGCTCAGGAATCCCCCTTGGCGCACGAACAACAAGTAAGGAGGTGTGATGTAGGTGGATCGTCCGTTCTACGTCTGCAGAGCCCGACTCCGCGCGTACCTCACCCAGCATTAGCCCCGACCGGAAACCAGGACAGGAGCAAAGGAGTGAGGTGCTACGGAGCCAGTTAGGCTCCTGAGTCGTGATGCTCAGGAGTCCCCCTTGACGCGTGAACAGCAAGTGATGAGGCGAGATGCAAGTGGAAACACCGTTCTACGTCTGCAGAGCCCGGCCCCGCGCGTGCCTCACCCAGTGCTAGCCTTTCGGAACTAGGGAGTGAGGGGCTACAGGACCAGTTAGGCCCCTGAGTCGCGATGCTCAGGGGTCCCCCTTGACGCTCAAACGGCCTTCATACCTTGGCTCCGCTCGGGGAGAGACGCGCGGCGAACCAGGCCCGAGGGGCCTGGCTGGGTGGCGTACGTCTGGGCGTGACCCAGGCGCAGCCCCCTCGCGTGGCGCTCCTGGGGGGAGGCATTGCGATGAGGCTATACACTGAGCTCTGGGCTCCCTGAGGTTGTCGCGGCCCGGGGGTCACCCTCAGTTGTTTATCACCAGCGCGGAGCATAGGGCTTCTGCATGTGTACGGGCATAGCCGCTCCTCAGCAGTGTCGTCAGCCAGCGCGGAGCATGGTGCTTCCACTGGTACATGGGAGGGGGCCCCCCTCCGGGAGGAGCCCCCGGGGCGTGTACAGCCCCGCCCTGACACGTGGCCGGCACGGTAGGGCTAGGTGAGGTGTATCTAGGCACCCGTGAGCCAGCGCGGGACTCACGGGGCCCTACCTCTAGGCGGGTTGCGCCTGGCACTGGGCCTTATCTTGTGATGTGTTCCTGCAAGTTTGGTTAGATGCCGGCACTCTACGTCCTCGGGTCCCAGCCCTCGAGCTTGTCTCAGTCGTCGCTGGTACGCCAGGTCACGATGTCGTGGACATAGCCAGAGGGTGAGGGCTGGAGAGCCAGTAAGAGCCCTGAGTCACGATGCTCAGGCACCCCCCCCTTTAACGTTCAAGTGGTCGACATGGAGAAGAAGAGGTGCCGTGGACGGGCATCAAGTAATCAAGCATGACGGGCAAATGCGTAGCCAGAAATAAATGCAAGGGAGATACATGCCGCTGGGCCTGGCCCGAGCGACTTGGGGATGATGCAGCCCGAGGGGCGCCCCCAACAAAGCAAGCTAGCAACATGAAATAAAAGGGATACATGCCGCAGGGGCGGATCCACGCGGCCTGGGAATAATGCAGCCCTGGGGAGGGTGCTCCCAGCTGGAAATGAAACTTGTAAGATGTCACCTGAGGGTGTCGAGGGCAAAAGAGGTGTTGGTGCAGCAGACTCGGCGGGCTGCGGAAGCCGATCCTCACGAGCCCCCAGGCCCGGGGGCCTCGAGAGGCTCCGGAGGCACTGGTAGCCCTTCGCGAATCATCTCCATCTCCGCCAAGGCTGCAGAACGCCTGTCTTCTTGAGCCTCCATGACGCCCCTCATGAGGCGCTGGCACGTTGCAACCGCGCTCGGCAAGCCGTGAGGCATGCGAACATAGCTGTGGGGCGGATCCCCGCAGCGCCCCACTCGCGAGGGCCAGAGGCGCCCCGTCGTAGCGACTTGGTTGAGCCCTAGTGCGTCGACGCAGACGCGCAGCCTACCATCCTTGCCCGGGTGGGGAGCCGCAGCCGGTAGACGGCGGCAACCCCTCATGATTCTTGATTGCTGCAGTTCTTGAATGGCCTCGTCGACGAACTCTAGTGGGTATGGCCTTCCTTGCCTTACTCCTTATTGAGGGAAACGTGCTTCGTAACACGCCTCCATGTGGTGCCCAAGCGCCTCCCTCGTGACCTTGGCCAGGTCGGTAACCCTCCAGGGGAGAGCCCCCGAGCCCTGTCTGAGGAGGGTGCCGGGCACGCTTTCCTTTGCGACAGAAGGAGGTTCCCCCTGGGCAGATGCGGGCCCTAAGGGGCCCGCCTCCCGAGGGGCTGGTCCGGACGATGTCTTCTTCTTCTTGGGAGTGGTCTCGGGAAGCCTCCTGCTTCCGCGATCCGGGTCTTCCAGCGACGCGGCCTGAAAGGCTCACTCCAGGGAACGCACTGCATCCTTCTCTTCACAGGGCACCATGATGACCCCGCCAGTTCCTGGCATCTTGAGGACGTTGTAGACATGGTGAGTCACAACCATGAACTTGGCCAGCGCTGGGTACCTGAGGATGGCGTTGTACGGCAGGCGGATGTGGGCGACGTCGAAGTCGATGAGCTTGGTGCGGTAGTTGTCGCGTGCCCCGAAGGTGACAGGGAGGCGGACCTACCCAATCGGGACCGTGGAGCCGTCGGTGATTCCAGAGAAGGGATTGGTTGGTTGAAGCTGGCTGTAGGGCACTTGGAGGTTGTTGAATGTTTCCACGGACAGGACGTTGAGCCCTGCCCCACCGTCGATGAGGGTCTTGGTGACCACCACGTTGCTGATAACTGGGGAGCATCGGGAGGGTCTTGGTGACCACCACGTTGCTGACCGCACACTTGAGCTGATCTGCCGAGCTGAACGTGATGGCGCACGCCGACCACCTGAGGGGGCGCGTGGCTTCGAGCCTGGGGAGGACTGCGTTTACTTCGCGGGTAAACTGCTTGAAGATGCGTTGGGAGGCTAGGGCTTGAGCTCCGCCCAGGATGTAGGCGATGGCGCGTGGCTCCTGGAAGCCCCCAGCCCCTTCGTCTTGGTGGCGGTCCTCGTTTCTCCTCGGCTGAGGCGGCAGTGGGGGGAGGCCTGCGTGGCCCTATGGGCGATCTTCACGAGGCTGATCCCTCCAGTCCACCTTGCCAGGCAGGTCTTGCCAGCGATCCTCGCGAGGTTGATCGCGCCACCCTTGGCGTGGGCCGCGGTCTTCCCAGCGTCCTGCGTTTCTTCCTCCCCCTCGGCCATAGCCCCGATCAGCGCATTCGGGACGACGACCGATCCTTCCTTCTCACACGGCGCGGAGTTCTTGGCATTCGTTGGTGTTGTGGGTGTGGAGGTTGTGGTACACACAGTACCGGCCGCCCCTGGAGGACTCAGGCAGATCTTTGCCCCTCTTGGTGTCTGGTTCTGCCGCGAGCACGGCAGCCCCCTTGCGCTTCACGTCCTTGGCCTTGGGCTTCTTCTCTTCTAGGTCTGCGGCAGGCAGCTCAAGGAGGGAGAGGCGTCCCTCCTCAGCCCTGGCGCACTTGGTCGCCAAGTTGAACAGCTCCATGGAGGTGCACAGGTATTCATGCATCGCCAGCTCCTCCTTCATCTTGACGTCGCGCACACCATCGGAGAAGGCCGAGATGATGGCCTCCTCGGACACCTTGGGGATCTTGAGGCGCGCGCTGTTGAAGCGCTGGATGTACTTTTGCAGGGTCTCTCCGGGTTGTTGCTTGATGCGGCGCATGTCGCTCACGGCGGGTGGGCGGTCGCGAGTACCTTGGAAGTTGGCGATGAAGCGGGTGCGCATCTGGTCCCAGGAGGAGATCGTGCCTGGAGCCAGATTCAGGAGCCATGTGCGGGCTCCTTCCTTGAGTACCATGGGGAACCAGTTCGCCATGACCTTCTCGTCCCCGTTGGCAGCTTCGATGCCTAGCTCATAGAGCTGGAGGAACTCGGCAGGGTCAGTCATGCCGTCGTAACGAGGAGGCAGGTCTGGCTTGAACTTGTCGGGCCACGCGACGCTACGCAGCTCGGTGGTGTAGGCGCGAAAGCCTGCGGTGGCCACGAAAGGCTTCGGCTGGTGGAGAGCTCGGTCTTGAGGGTCCCCACGCGCTGCAGCTAGGAGCAGCGCGGGGTCTTGGTGTCCCGGAGCCGGAGCAGGGTCGCGGCGTGCCGGAGCAGGGAGCGCTCGGGCAGCTCCTTGTGGGCGTGGGACTTCTTGGCAGCTCCTTTCTTGCTGCGCTGGCACCTGACGGAGCGAGTTCCGCCAAGGGGCCATGCGCCTTGGAGTCATGGCATCTTCTTGCAGAGGAGGCGGCTGGTTCGCCCCCAGAGCTTTGTTTCCCGCGCGGGGCGGGGTGCGGCGCAGCGGAACGGACGGCGCGGGAGAGCCCCCGGCGGCGCGGACAAGCTCGGCGACACGGTCGAGCCACTCTTCGTAGACGTCGTTGACGGGACGGTAGCGCAGGAGCTCGTTTGTCGCGAGGAGCGCAGCTCGAGCCTCCAAGGGGGCGCGGAGCACGCGGGACGAAGAACCAGCTGGTGCGAGCGATGGAGTAGCGGTGCGGCCGTCTTGGTGCACGGAGGGATGCTGAGACGACACTTTCTGCTCGCCCCCCGCCGGGCCGGTGGCGGCGTTGACGGCGGGCGACGGGGTATGACGAGGACAACCGCCGACGGGCGCCGTCTGGGCGACGCGGGAAGCGATGGCGGCCCGGCGCTCGGCACGGGCCCGACGAGCATCGGACATGGATGTGACGGTCGGAGGAGAACGGGGCGGTGGAAGACAAATTCCGGCGCACCCCTACCTGGCGCACCAAATGTCGGATTTCGGGTTCCGGCAGACCCTTAAGGTTCGAACACTGGGGTGCGCGTGGAGATTATGCCTTCTACCTCTCCATCCCGCAAGGATCTAAACTAACGAAAGAACAACACAAGAGACACAGAGTTTATACTAGTTCGGGCCACCGTTGTGGTGTAATACCCTACTCTAGTTTGTGGTGGGTGGATTGCCTCTTGGGGCTGATGATGATGAATAATACAAGGAAGAACAGCCTCGCGAGGGTCTGTTCTTAGCTGGGGCGATGAACTGCTGGGAGGAGTTCAGCCACCTTTCTCTCTCTCTTTTTACCGAACGGGGACCCCTCTTCCTCTAGATCTCCATGCTTCTGGCTCTAGCTCTAGCTATAGTTGCCGCTCTCGCTCTCGCTGCCTCTACCCCAGGGGTGGCTAGTCCTATTTATAGAGGCCCTGGTCCTCTTCCCAAATATTGAGCGGGAAGGGAGCCAACAATGGCGGGCTAATTTGAAGGGGGACAGCTAGTACAAGCTATCCTGACAAAAGCAGTCTTTGCATGCGCAAAGTTCTGGGGATGACGCCGTCTTGGGCTCCACGGTGACCTCCATCTCGTAGTCCTCCTGGTCCTGGTCTCGTTGCACCGAAATGGCAACCTTTTCCTGATGCCTCGGTACTCCGCGGCTGCGCTTGCCCCCTTTGCACCAAAGAGGAAAGGAGGACGCTGCGCGCGCTGGCACCCGCCTGGCGCCCCGCGTCGTCATGGCTTGCGTCACGGGCACCTCGCGAGGTACCCCGCCTTGATCTCTCCGCCTCCTCGTGAGCCAGCCTGACGAGGCCGTGCCTGAGGAAGGTCCGTGTCGTCCGCCCCGCGAGGCTTGGCCCCTCGCGAGGGTCTTGAGTCTTGTGTTGATGAAGATGGGCCGTGTTGGGCCCCCTTTGAGCCACGCCGCAGGCCGCAGGCAGGCAAGTCTGGGGACCCCCGTTCCCAGAACACCGACAACAAGGCACATCAAGCGTCGCTTCAACTCCATTCGTGAAAATGTTCAAGATGGAGACATAGATATTTGTAAAGTAGATACGGACCTGAATGTAGCAGATCCATTGACTAAACCTCTCCCTAGAGAAAAACATGATCAACACCAGAATTCCATGGGTCTTCGATTCATCACAATGTAACTAGATTATTGACTCTAGTGCAAGTGGGAGACTGTTGGAAATATGCCCTAGAGGCAATAATAAAAGGATTATTATTATATTTCCTTATTCATGATAATTATCTTTTATTCATGCTATAATTGTGTTATCCAGAAATCGTAATACATGTGTGAATACATAGACACCAACATGTCCCTAGTAAGCCTCTAGTTGACTAGCTCGTTGATCAATAGATAGTCATGGTTTCCTGACTATGGACATTGAATGTCATTGATAATGAGATCACATCATTAGGAGAATGATGTGATGGACAAGACCCAATCCTAAACTTAGCACAAGATCGTTTAGTTTTGCTAGAGTTTTTCCAATGTCAAGTATCTTTTCCTTAGACCATGAGATCGTGTAACTCCCGGATGCCATAGGTGTGCTTTGGGTGTACCAAACGTCACAACATAACTGGGTGACTATAAAGGTATACTACGGGTATCTCCGAAAGTGTCTGTTGGGTTGAGACGGATCAAGATTGGGATTTGTCACTCCGTATGACGGAGAGGTATCTCTGGGCCCACTCGGTGATGCATCATCATAATGAGCTCAAAGTGACCAAGTGTCTGGTCACGGGATCATGCATTATGGTACGAGTAAAGTGACTTGCCGGTAACGAGATTGAACGAGGTATTGGGATGCCGACGATCGAATCTCGGGCAAGTAACGTACCGATTGACAAAGGGAATTGTATGCGGGGTTGCTTGAATCCTCGACATCGTGGTTCATCCGATGAGATCATTGAGGAGCATGTGGGATCCAACATGGGTATCAGAATCCAGCTGTTGGTTATTGACCGGAGAACCATCTTGGTCATGTCTACATGTCTCCCGAACCCATAGGGTCTACACACTTAAGGTTCGGTGACGCTAGGGTTGTAGAGATATAATATGTAGTAACCCGAAAGTTGTTTGGAGTCCCAGATGAGATCCCGGACGTCATGAGGAGTTCCGGAATGGTCCGGAGGTGAAGAATTATATATAGGAAGTGCAGTTTCGGCCATCGGGAGAGTTTCGGGGGTCACCGGTATTGTACCGGGACCACCGGAAGGGTCCCGGGGGTCCACCGGGTGGGGCCACCCATCCCGGAGGGCCCCATGGGCCAAAGTGGGGAGGGGAACCAGCCATAGTGGGCTGGTGCGCCCCCCTTGGCCCACCCCATGCGCCTAGGGTTGGGAACCCTAGGGTGGGGGGCGCCCCACCTGGCTTGGGGGGCACTCCACCCCTTGGCCGCCGCCCCCCTAGGAGATCCCATCTCCTAGGGCCGGCGCCCCCCCTAGGGGAGCCTATATAAAGGGGGAGGGAGGGGCAGCCACACCCTTGAGTGTTGGCGCCTCCCTCTCCCCTGCTACACCTCTCCCTCTCGTAGTAGATCGGTGAAGCCCTGCTGCGGTGACCCCTGCATCCACCACCACGCCGTCGTGCTGCTGGATCTTCATCAACCTCTCCTCCCCCCTTGCTGGATCAAGAAGGAGGAGACGTCACGCTGACCGTACGTGTGCTGAACACGGAGGTGCCATCCGTTCGGCGCTAGGATCTCCGGTGATTTGGATCACATCGAGTACGACTTCCTCATCCCCGTTCTTTGAACGCTTCCACGCGTGATCTACAAAGGTATGTAGATGCAATCCGATTACTCGTTGCTAGATGAACTCATAGATGGATCTTGGTGAAACCGTAGGAAAATTTTTGTTTTCTGCAATGTTCCCCAACATTTTTCTCTAGGGAGAGGTTTAGTCAACGGATCTGCCACATTCAGGTCCGTATGTACTTTACAAATCTCTATGTCTCCATTTTGAACACTTTCACAAATGGAGTTGAAGCGATGCTTGATGTGCCTGGTCTTCCTGCGAAACCTAGGCTCCTTGGCAAGGGCAATAGCTCCAGTGTTGTCACGGAAGAGAGTCATCGGGCCCCACGCATTGGGTATGACTCCTAGGTCGGTAATGAACTCCTTCACCCAGATTGCCTCTTGTGCTGCCTCCGAGGCTTCCATGTACTCCGCTTCACATATAGATCCCGCCACAACACTTTGCTTGCAACTGCACCAGCTTACTGCCCCACCATTCAAAATATACACGTATCCGGTTTGTGACTTAGAGTCATCCAGATCTGTGTCGAAGCTAGCATCGACGTAACCCTTTATGACGAGCTCTTCGTCACCTCCATAAACGAGAAACATATCCTTAGTCCTTTTCAGGTATTTCAAGATATTCTTGACCACTGTCCAGTGTTCCATGCCGGGATTACTTTGGTACCTTCCTACCAAACTTACGGCAAGGTTTACATCAGGTCTCGTACACAACATAGCATACATGATAGACCCTATGGCCGAGGCATAGGGGACGACACTCATCTTTTCTCTATCTTCTGCCGCGGTTGGGCATTGAGCTGTGCTCAATCTCGTACCTTGCAATACAGGCAAGAACCCCTTCTTTGACCTATCCATTTTGAACTTCTTCAATATCTTGTCAAGGTACGTACTCTGTGAAAGACCAATGAGGCGTCTCGATCTATCTCTATAGATCTTGATGCCTAATATATAAGCAGCTTCTCCAAGGTCCTTCATTGAAAAACACTTGTTCAAGTAGGCCTTTATGCTTTCCAAGAATTCTATATCATTTCCCATCAATAGTATGTCATCCACATACAATATGAGAAATGCTACAGAGCTCCCACTCACTTTCTTCTAAATGCAGGCTTCTCCATAAGTCTGTGTAAACCCAAACGCTTTGATCATCTCATCAAAACGAATGTTCCAACTCCGAGATGCTTGCACCAGCCCATAAATCAAGCGTTGGGGCCTGCACACCTTGTCAGCATTCTTAGGATCGACAAAACCTTCCGGCTGCATCATATACAATTCTTCCTTAAGGAAACCATTAAGGAATGCCGTTTTGACGTCCATTTGCCATATCTCATAATCATAGAATGCGGCAATTGCTAACATGATTCGGACGGACTTCAGCTTCGCTACGGGTGAGAAAGTCTCATCGTAGTCAACCCCTTGAACTTGTCGATAACCCTTAGCGACAAGCCGAGCTTTATAGATGGTTACGTTACCATCCGCGTCTGTCTTCTTCTTAAAGATCCATTTATTTTCTATGGCTCGCCGATCAACGGGCAAGTTAGTCAAAGTCCATACTTCGTTTTCATACATGGATCCTATCTCAGATTTCATGGCTTCCAGCCATTTGTCGGAATCCGGGCCCGCCATCGCTTCTTCATAGTTCGAAGGTTCACTGTTGTCTACAACATGATTTCCAAGACAGGGTTGTCATACCACTCTGGTGCGGAACGTGTCCTCGTGGACCTACGAAGTTCAGTAGAAACTTGATATGAAGTTTCATGATCATCATCATCAACTTCCTCTCTAGTCGGTCCAGGCACCTCAGGAACATTTTCTTGAGCTGCGCCGCTTACCGGTTCAAGAGGTAATACTTCATCAAGTTCTACTTTCCTCCCACTTATTTATTTCGAGAGAAACTCTTTCTCTAGAAAGGACCCATTCTTGGCAACAAAGATCTTGCCTTTAGATCTGAGGTAGAAGGTATACCCAATAGTTTCTTTAGGGTATCCTATGAAGACGCATTTTTCCGATTTGGGTTCGAGCTTTTCAGGTTGAAGTTTCTTGACATAAGCATCGCATCCCCAAACTTTTAGAAATGACATCTTGGGTTTCTTCCCAAACCATAATTCATACGGTGTCATCTCAACGGATTTCGATGGAGCCCTATTTAAAGTGAATGCGGCAGTCTCTAAAGCATAGCCCCAAAATGACAGCGGTAAATCGGTAAGAGACATCATAGATCGCACCATATCCAATAGAGTGCGATTACGATGTTCGGACACACCATTACGCTGAGGTGTTCCAGGCGGCGTGAGTTGTGAAACTATTCCACATTTCCTTAAGTGTGTGCCAAATTCGTGACTCAAGTATTCTCCCCCACGATTTGATCACAAGAACTTGATTTTTTTTCACGTTGATTCTCAATGAAAGTGCGTTATATCGACTAGAGAGGGGTGAATAGGCGATTTTTAAGAAAGTCTTCAAAACATGGAAGTTATGAAGACAAACGATAGAAATAAACCTATTACCCTGTAGCGGAAGGTAGACTACACTAGGCAAGCCATAGTCAATTATTCAATAGTGAAAGCACAATGACTAATAGCAGTAATGTAGTAAGGATCAGGTAGGAAGATATTGTGAAGCCACACAGAACATGCAGTCACTCAGTGAAGACAAAAGATAGTGCGAACATACAATGACTTCACAAGGAGTAACAATAAGTAAAGGAAAGGGAAGATGGAACCAATGACTCGCTGAAGACAATGATTTGTTGGACCAGTTCCAGTTGCTGTGACAACTGTACGTCTGGTTAAGGCGGCTAGGTATTTAAACCTTAGGACACACAGTCCCGGACACCCAATCCTGAACACGCAGCTCAGGACACCCAGTCCTCACCATATTCCCCTTGAGCTAAGGTCACACAGACCTCGCCCAATCACGCTGGTAAGTCTTCAAGGTAGACTCCCAAACCTTCACAGACTTCGTTCACCGGCGATCCACAATGTCTCTTGGATGCTCAGAACGCGACGCCTAACCGGCTGGAGGATGCACAGTTCTCAAGTGTAATAAGTCTTCAGATCACACAGACAAGAAGACTTAAGTGATGCCTAATTCTCTTTGGCTCTGGGTGGTTAGGGCTTTATCCTCGCAAGGAATTCTCTCTCAAAGGCTTCGAGGTGGGTTGCTCTCAAACGACAAAAGCCGTATTCTCAATCTGAGCAGCCAACCGTTTATGGTTGTAGGGGGTGGGCTATTTATAGCCACTTGGCAACCCGACCTGATTTGTCCGAAATGACCCTGGGTCACTAAGGAACTGACACGTGTTCCAACGGTCAGATTTCAAACTCACACGACAACTTTACTTGGGCTACAAGCAAAGCTGACTTGTCCGACTCTGGACAAGATTCGCTCTCATAGTCTTCACTCGAAGACATAGGTTTTGGTTAGGCATCACTGCAGTCATTCTAACTGGTTCTCTTGGACCCCACTTAACAGTACGGTGGTTCCTATGACTCAACACAAAAGAAAGAGAACTACGAAAGATCTAAGTCTTCGAGCTCCATAGGCTTCATGTGGTGTCTTCTCTTGTCATAGTCTTCAATGTGAATATCTTCATATACCACCTTTGACTTCAATGTCTTCATACATTTTTAGGGGTCATCTCTGGTAGCAAAACCGAATCAATGAGGGACTTCTACCTGTGTTATCCTACAATTCTCACAAACACATTAGTCCCTCAACTAGGTTTGTCGTCAATACTCCAAAACCAACTAGGGGTGGCACTAGATGCACTTACGATCTCCCCCTTTTTGGTGATTGATGACAAACTAGTTGAAGTTTTCAACGGGGAATATAATCTGTGAACTTGTAAAGGATAAGGAATTGTCTTCATAAGTTGCAAGGGCTCCCCCTGAAGATGTGCATATAAGTAATTTGCTTTTGGAATGCAAATGCACATGGCAGGTTGTACTTGTGGAGATCCACTTCAACTTATGATGACAATCCACTATCATTATCAACTTTACATCTTTTGGTATTCACACTATGAATATGTGTAACATTACGCTCGAGATTCATTAAGAATAAACCATTCACCAACAGAGCATGACCATAAAACATATATCTCATATAAATAGAACAACCATTATTCTCGGATTTAAATGAGTAGCCATCTCGAATTAAATGAGATCCTGATACAATGTTCATGCTCAAAGCTGGCACTAAATAACAATTATTGAGGTTTAAAACTAATCCCGTAGGTAAATGTAGAGGTAGCGTGCCGACGGCGATCACATCGACCTTGGAACCATTCTCGACGCGCATCGTCACCTCGTCCTTCGCCAGTCTCCGTTTATTCCGCAGCTCCTGCTTTGAGTTACAAATGTGAGCAACCGCACCGGTATCAAATACCCAGGAGCTACTACGAGTACTGGTAAGGTACACATCAATTACATGTATATCACATATACCTTTAGTGTTGTCGGCCTTCTTGTCCGCTAAGTATTTGGGGCAGTTCCGCTTCCAGTGACCACTTCCCTTGCAATAAAAACACTCAGTCTCAGGCTTGGGTCCATTCTTTGGCTTTTTCCCGGCAGCTTGCTTACCGGGCGCGGCAACCCCCTTGCCGTCCTTCTTGAAGTTCTTCTTACCCTTGCCTTTCTTGAACTTAGTGGTTTTATTCACCATCAACACTTGATGTTCCTTTTTGATTTCCACCTCTGCTGATTTCAGCATTGAATATACCTCAGGAATGATCTTTTCCATCCCCTGCATATTGAAGTTCATCACAAAGCTCTTGTACCTCGGTGGAAGCGACTGAAGGATTCTGTCAATGACCGCGTCATCCGGGAGATTAACTCCCAGCTGAGTCAAGCGGTTATGCAACCCAGACATTTTGAGTATGTGCTCACTGACAGAACTATTTTCCGCCATCTTACAGCTGAAGAACTTGTCGGAGACTTCATATCTCTCGACCCGGGCATGAGCTTGGAAAACCATTTTCAGCTCTTCGAACATCTCATATGCTCCATGTCTCTCAAAACGCTTTTGAAGCCCCGGTTCTAAGCTGTAAAGCATGCCGCACTGAACGAGGGAGTAATCATCAGCATGTGACTGCCAAGCGTTCATAACGTCTTGGTTCTCTGGGATGGGTGCGTCACCTAGCGGTGCTTCTAGGACATAATCTTTCTTGGCAGCTATGAGGATGATCCTCAGGTTCCGGACCCAGTCCGTATAGTTGCTGCCATCATCTTTCAGCTTGGTTTTCTCTAGGAACGCGTTGAAGTTGAGGACAACGTGGGCCATTTGATCTACAAGACATATTGTAAAGATTTTAGACTAAGTTCATGATAATTAAGTTCATCTAATCACATTACTCAATGAACTCCCACTCAGATAGACATCCCTCTAGTTATCTAAGTGAAACATGATCCGAGTTAACTAGGCCGTGTCCGATCATCACGTGAGACGGACTAGCCAACATCGGTGAACATCTTCATGTTGATCGTATCTTCTATACGACTCATGCTCGACCTTTCGGTCTTCCGTGTTCCGAGGCCATGTCTGTACATGCTAGGCTCGTCAAGTCAACCTAAGTGTATTGCGTGTGTAAATCTGGCTTACACCCGTTGTATTCGAACGTTAGAATCTATCACACCCGATCATCACGTGGTGCTTCGAAACAACGATCCTTCGCAACGGTGCACAGTTAGGGGGAACACCTTCTTGAAATTATTACGAGGGATCATCTTATTTAAGCTACCATCGTTCTAAGCAAATAAGATGTAAAACATGATAAACATCACATGCAATCAAATAGTGACATGATATGGCCAATATTATTTGCTCCTTTTGATCTCCATCTTCGGGGCTCCATGATCATCGTTGTCACCGGCATGACACCATGATCTCCATCATCATGATCTCCATCATCGTGTCTTCTTGAAGTTGTCTCGTCATCTATTACTTCTACTACTATGGCTAACGCTTTAGCAATAAAGTAAAGTAATTACATGACGTTTATGTTGACACGCAGGTCATAAATAAATAAAGACAACTCCTATGGCTCCTGCCGGTTGTCATACTCATCGACATGCAAGTCATGATTCCTATTACAAGAACATGATCAATCTCATACATCACATATATCATTCATCACATCCTTTTGGCCATATCACATCACAGGGCACATGCTGCAAAAACAAGTTAGATGTCCTCTAATTGTTGTCGCAAGTTTTTACGTGGCTGCTATAGGTTTCTAGCAAGAACGTTTCTTACCTACGCCAAAACCACAACGTGATATGCCAATTTCTATTTACCCTTCGTAAGGACCCTTTTCATCGAATCTGATCCGATTAAAGTGGGAGAGACAGACACCCGCCAGCCACCTTATGCAACTAGTGCATGTCAATCGGTGGAACCAGTCTCACGTAAGCGTACGTGTAAGGTCGGTCCGGGCCGCTTCATCCCACGATGCCGCCGAATCAAGATAAGACTAGTAACGGCAAGCAAATTGACAATATCCACGCCCACAACTGCTTTGTGTTCTACTCGTGCATAGAAACTACGCATAGACCTAGCTCATGATGCCACTGTTGGGGAACGTCGCAGAATTTTAAAATTTTCTGTGCATCACCAAGATCAATCTATGGAGTCATCTAGCAACGAGGGAGAGAGGAGTGCATCTACATACCCTTGTAGATCGCGTGCGGAAGCGTTCAAGAGAACGGGGTTGATGGAGTCGTACTCGACGTGATCCAAATCACCGATGACCTAGCGCCGAACGGACGGTACCTCCGCGTTCAACACACGTACGGTTGGGAAGACGTCTCCTCCAACTTGATCCAGCAAGGGGGAAGGAGAGGTTTATGAAGATCCAGCAGCACGCCGGCGTGGTGGTGAAAGCAATGGTGATCTCGGCAGGGCTTCGCCAAGCACAGGGAGACGGAGGAGTGTCACGGGAGGGAGAGGGAGAGGCCAGGGGCTAGGGTGCGGCTGCCCTCCCTCCCCCACTATATATAGGGTCCCTAGGGGGCGCCGGCCCTAGGAGATCCAATCTCCTAGGGGGGGCGGTGGCCAAGGGGGTGGCTTGCCCCCCAAGGCAAGTGTGGCGCCCCCCACCCCTAGGGTTTCCAACCCTAGGCGCAGGGGGAGGCCCAAGGGGGGCGCACCAGCCCACTAGGGGTTGGTTCCCCTCCCACTTCAGCCCATGGGGCCCTCCGGGATAGGTGGCCCCACCCGATGGACCCCCGGGACCCTTTCGGTGGTCCCACTACAATACTGATTACCCCTGAAACTTTCCCGATGGCCGAAACTTGACTTCCTATATATAAATCTTCACCTTCGGACCATTCCGAAACTCCTCATGACATCCGGGATCTCATCCGGGACTCTGAACAACTTTCGGGTTACCATATACTAATATCTCAACAACCCTAGCGTCACCGAACCTTAAATGTGTAGACCCTACGGGTTCGGGAGACACGCAGACATGACCGAGACGACTCTCCGGTCAATAACCAACAGCGGGATCTGGATACCCATGTTGGCTCCCACATGCTCCTCGATGATCTTATCGGATGAACCACGATGTCGAGGATTCAATCAATTCGTATACAATTCCCTTTGTCAATCGGTACGTTACTTACCCGAGACTCGATCGTCGGTATCCCAATACCTTGTTCAATCTCGTTACCGGCAAGTCACTTTACTTGTACCGTAATGGATGATCCCGTGATCAACCACTTGGTCACATTGAGCTCATTATGATGATGCATTACCGAGTGGGCCCAGAGATACCTCTCCGTCATACGGAGTGACAAATCCCAGTCTCGATTTGTGCCAACCCAACAGACACTTTCGGAGATACCTGTAGTGTACCTTTATAGTCACCCAGTTACGTTGTGACGTTTGGCACACCTAAAGCACTCCTACGGTATCCGGGAGTTGCACAATCTCATGGTCTAAGGAAATGATACTTGACATTCGGAAAAACTACAACAAACAAACTACACGATCTTTGAGCTATGCTTAGGATTGGGTCTTGTCCATCACATCATTCTCCTAATGATGTGATCCCGTTATCAATGACATCCAATGTCCATAGTCAGGAAACCATGACTATCTTTTGATCAACGAGCTAGTCAACTAGAGGCTCACTAGGGACGTGTTGTGGTCTATGTATGCACACATGTATTACGATTTCCGGATAACACAATTATAGCATGAACAATAGACAATTATCATGAACAAAGAAATATAATAATAACCATTTTATTATTGCCTCTAGGGCATATTTCCAACAAGATTTACGTAACCGCAGGGGACGACCAATGAGGTGTGCGACTTGCCGCAACTCCAACAGGCGCGGAGAAGCATGGGCAACACCGACATCCGGTCTACAAATGTCCTGTTCAACGGAATGTCCCAGCAGGAAGGGATACAAATTTTGCTCCATTTTGTATGCCTTTGTTCGTTATATTTGTTGTGCCCTTGGATATGATAGTTGCATATGCTGTTATTTTTCTTTGTATTTGTTGCATTGTTGAATTGTGATGAATTCATGATATATGATCCACGTGCATATATTGCATGGTTTCGAGGGTTTGGATTTAAGGAGTGTGGTTGCCCTGCAACACTTATTCTTTTGACAAAGGGCGTTTTTATTGACTCATTATGTAGTTTCCAGGGGATATATAACACAATGAAAAGGCCCCTAGCCTCTACATAACTATGATGCACACGATCAGCACTAACACACACACACAAAGGATAACACTGGCAAAAACAAAGTCATACAAGACCGAAGCTATGCCTAGGTGACGGGAAAAAGTTGACCATCAACACCAATCATTCCTGACAACACAAGGACTAGGAGAAAAGTTCTCCAAAAGTGATGCTTCCAGGAAGGAAACAACGCGCAAGCACCTCCATCACCGGATCCAACCATTGAATGACAGATCATGGGTTTTCACCCTGAAGATTATGTCCGAGCAAACTCCAAGCAATGCCTTCAGCATGGTAACGATGCAAAAACACCGTTATTGTCAGGTATGACCAACTAGGGTTAGACCTAGGGTATTCACACTAGAGCTCAAAACCAAGGGTACTCGGAAAGCACCACAAAATTGAATTCATCATGTGTTGCCGCCTCCACTTTCCGCCATCCCAACACCGTCACACACAAGGTGAGGTCATTAACGAGCGAGAAAGGGCATCGGCATGATGCTCCGGCAACCCCGCGTCGTCCTAGCAAGTGAATGTTGGTGGCAGGTCTGCAAACGACACCACCATGCCTCGTCTCTTGCCATGGCGTCGTTTGACCGTGTACTTTGTGCGGTTGTTGCTTTATCTACTATATCTAAATAAGAGCCCCCCACTGCTTGATTTCTCTGCATTCTCATGCATCCACGTCACCACAATTATTTTCAGCCATTGATTCACCACAGATGGCTCAGATCTGTAGCTCGAATTGATCCCGGTGCTTCACGCGGTCATGCCCGTCGGGTTGACTCCTCCCTCGACCCACGGAAGTGGAAGCGCACAGAAGCGAACCATCCTCTAGTGGAAACGTCCTCCGTTCAGAATCCCTCGCCGTCTCCCATTCCCCATCCGTCTCTCTCCCCAACGACAAATAACCCCATGAGGCGACGGATGCAACAGAACGCAGCTTCATCTAGGGTTTGCGGACACCATCGGAGGTAGAACCGGCGGCTACGGCGGCGATGGCGCAGCAAGATCGCAAGGCAATCGATCTAGAGGATGAGTGGAGCCGTACTTCAGCGACATCAACATCCTTGAGGGCAAGCTGGAGCCACAGTTCAGCTCCGAGGATTCATGATTCTCTACAGGTATCTGTCCCCGCGTGTCCCTCCAGTCATGCCTAGGTTGGCCCCGATTGGATCTGATCTAAGGTTTGCATACCCCCCTCCCTATTTGTCTCTTTTTGCGGCCCAACATGATATACAAACAACACCACAACCCCCTTCATTTTCTGCCTAAACTTGCCAAGAAGCCAAAGGAGAGGCCACCCTTCGATTCTATCCTTTGGGGAACCCACTTCTGTTTACATTTTCCCTATTTGATTACCAATCAGGAAAGCCTCCGCTGCTGCTATGCTCTATGTACGAGGATGATCTGTATGCTATGATCTATGTTTCAATTAGTTTTTTTCGCAAGGCCTTAAAACATCGAAGTTTCCCATCTGGAGGGTGCATTGAGTGGCAACGATCTGAATGACTCCCTGCCCACGAAGCAGCGTGGTTGCCACGCATGACATGACTGAATGCCTGATGGTCATTGTGTACGATCCGGTAGGTCTGTGCCCGATCTTGACTCTACTATTATAATTTTTTAGGTTTCTTTTTTGCATATATTTTTCTTGATATATTATTGTTGGTGCATAATAGAAATAAATTTGATCTTGCAGCAAATACTCTATGTTCGATACGTTGATTTATTGGAACGTGTAGGAACTGCTCAATATGACAGTATGTACTGAATTTTTGTAGGATAAACATCCTCAATGTTTTAAGCCGTGACAATGTCCAATAACATGTTGGACCAACTACAGTCTTAAGGTTTGTGCCAAGATAATATGATTTCCATTCTCTGTTAATTTGTTACTGATATTATCTCATGGTAATTCTTGCCTATTAGGCCTAACACATAATTCTGCTTTAGTACTAATTTTATCACATGTCATTTATTACCCTGCCAAAGGAGACCATAAACATCTTGCAAGAGAAACATTTTTCTGTGTGCTATCTTCTGAAGACACTACAAAGCGAGTTGAGCCTATGTTTTCCCCTCCTAAATCTGTGGTTGTATATCTTTTCTCTCCTATACCCATCTTTCAATTTTTATCCATTCCCTTATTTGTTCTGTCTTTATCTGACCTTTTAGCTGATAATTTTCACTGTTAAAGACAAAGTTTGAAGCAAGGGTGCATGTATACGTGAGTGTGTACGTTAACTAAGATGTACATACAATCTTTCAACCTAGCATAAACTTCATATGTCTATTTGTTTTATATAGTTATATCTGATGATATATTGATACGAAGATAGTTCCCCATGTTTGCCAGACATGAAAACACTAAGGGTTTGTTGTTATATTTCAATTACTAGCAACTACCAGTTGTTAATTCGCCTTTCATCTGACATGTTTCATGCTAATATGCTTAGGAAAAAATAATGGTATCCCGCACCAATGTCCCGTAGCAACGCGCGGGGCATCATCTAGTTTATAAAGCGGGGCGAAAGTCTATTTCGAGATCAACTACAGGACTAGTCATGGCATCCAGTTACCATGCGCATGTAAGATGCCGTCGATAACGAAGACACTTGCCGTTACATCCATAGGCCGGCCATGAAGAGCAGTTGGTGTGAGGTGGCACCGCACTGCAAGGTTGAGCACTTATGAGGGGTCGTCCGACATTATCCGGGGACACGTCCTATAAATGTTAGGGGGAGGGGAGATTTATTAAATCCAACTATAGATGCTCTTACCCCCCCCCCCCCCCCCCCCCCACCAACCAAGAGCACCAATGGCAACTCAAGGTCATCTTCTTCTTTTTTTTTTTTTTTGAACAAACTCAAGGTCATCTCATCGAAACAACAAAATATCGCAACTCAAAGTGCCGCGACATACTTTGTTTCATCTTTTGGCTTTGTTCAGAATTTGTGGAGCAAAATCAAAAGGCAAGATTAAAAGTCTTTATTCGCCTGATCAGATCAGGAATTAATAGTAAACGTTACGTCGATGCCCAGAACTCGGGACTGTGACGGCATTTTAACTGAACCAATAGCAAACACAAAGGTACATCCATCACGTAATCCACCCGCGCACTGTGCAGGCGGCCGGCCGGGCCGCGTCGAGCCAATCAGCCGCCGCACCACACCCCGACGGACGGCGGCAAGCCGGCAACGGGTGTTCAATCAGAATTCAAAATTTAATCAGAAGGCCGGCAGCTGGACCCTGTCTTTGCAGTTGCCCTGCATCGGCAGCGGGCAGTCGATGAGGTTCTCCCCGGCGCTGTCGATGCACTGGTACACCTGGAACAGCTGCGTCTCGCCGGCGACGCCGCGGTTGCACTCGAGGTTCGCCGTGAACCCGGTCCCCTCCTTGATGGCGTCCCTGATGCTGCTGAGGAAGTAGGTCTCGCTGTCCGACGGCACGATCCCGGCGTCGGCGAGGATGCCGGTGAGGTTGTGGCGGGCCTTGAAGCCGAGCGCCGTCGCGAAGTAGCCGTGCTGGTCCAGGTTGGAGCAGGTGCCGTGCTTCTCCCACTCGTGGGTCCAGAACTCGATGCTCTTGCCGCCCTTGCACGCCAGCGTCGGCCAGTTGGCGTCCAGCTCCGTCACCAGGTCCTTGATCTCCCAGAGCTTGAGGCGCTCGCTGTTGCAGTTCTCCGGCCAGCACTTCTTCTTGCGCTTGGTCACCATCTCCAGGGCGCCGTCGAGCTCGCCGCGGGTCTTGCACTTGGCGTAGTTGGGCCACAGCCCGTGGATGCCGAAGTCCGTCGCCGGCTTGCCGGTGTCCGGGAAGCAGCACCCCTTCTTCGTGTCACAGAAGGACCCAGGCCACTAGAAAGTACAGTACGTACGTCCAAAAAACAAGATGCCGGTCGTTAGACTCGCCGCTTTTCTGGGAGGAATCAGGTAACCCTAACTTTGAAATCTGTACAAGAATGGATCTACAGATCGTAAAATCATCATCATCGATTTAGTAGTGGTATTACTCACTTGCTGAACAAGGTAGAAGAAATCGAATTCCTCGGCGGAGGAGACGGCGAGGAGAGAAAGCAGTAGCAGGGCCGAGAGCACAACGACAAGCTTCATCTTCAACTATGAGATGTGTAGCCGCAGCTATCGCGCAGCTACTTATAGGACGACGTAAGGTAACAAGTTTTTTTTTTAGGGACGTAATGTAACAACTTCATGTAACACGCGACAAGTTTATAGTACAATATATGGTACTAATTCCTCGGAAAAAAATATATATGGTACTAATAATAAGATGAGATATTCGGACGGAATACGCATCGATCGGTTGGAATATGCCGCTGGTTGATCAGGCTCAGTTTCGAGGAAACAACGTGCAAGCAAGCAACATGGCGTAGATGACATCGGAGTCCAGGTAGGAGAGGCAAGTGTAGATAGATTCCTCATCCTGATCCAATCGTTTAGATTAGGAGAAAAAAAACATCAGACTTCTTTTTCGGAGGAATCGTTGGAAATTTGTTATGATTGAAAAATGAAAATCGTCGGAAATTTCATCATAGTGGTTGATGGGTCGCTTCCTTCCCCACGCAAGGAGTAATGAATCTGATAAGGACCAATAATGCTGTAGAATATGTTGGTTTTTCAGGTGCAACTGACATTATTAGATGGAAAGAAAGAAATTATCAATGTGAGTCAGGAGGACGAGGTTTCAATGGAGCAATGGGCATTTTTTTTTGTGTTCGTTTTTCTTTCTTTCTAATATATGCTTTATGTGTGAAATAGGGTGGGGAAGGCCAATTATTGGCGTGCACTTAGTTCCAACCAAGGACTTCTTTGAATGTTTGGTCAAACAGCGCGTGGGGCGGGTGGGACAATAGCTGGCTTGATCAACATCAGCTTCTGAATTTCGATGCATCGCTGATGCCGCACTGAAGGTTACAGTAAGAGTTAAGAGCATCTTCAACAGGCGCCGGACGCGCGGCGCGCAAAAAACAGATTTGCTGCATGCGCATCGTTTGGTTTGGCGCGGCGCGCAGCGCCTGCTCCAGCAGCCGCGCTGAAATGCAGCGTGCGCGTCGCTCCAGCAGCGCGCAAAAATGCAGCGCGCGTGACTCGCCGGTGCATTGCATATGGCATTTTTCAACAAAATGATGAACATTTTCAACACAAAATTTCACACAAATAAGTTGATGAAAAAAAGTTCATACCCATAAGTTCATCCAACCAAATTCAAAATGCAAATCAAGTTCACTACACAAATGAAAGACGCATCATTCCTCGTCCTCGTCTTCGTCCTCGTCCTCATCTTCGAAAGATGATTCTTCCGCCTTGGAAGATGAATCTTCCTCCCTCTCTTCATCGCGCACCGCATCACGTGAAGTTCCGACGGTGTTGGCAAGATCTTCAACAGCATCTTCATGGGAATGTGTGCGAGGAGGCACATCGAAAGACATTCCGCCCATAGCGGTAGGAGGTGCACCCATGCCTCCCATGAGAGAAGCAAAACTCATGCCTCCCATGGTGGCCATAGCGTCGGGGGGAGCTCCAAAGCCACCCAAGCCACCCATGCCACCCATGGCGCCGAAGCCACCGCCACCCATGGCGCCGAGGCCACCGCCACCCATTGCATGAACCATGGCTCTTTTTTTGGATCAAGACTTCTTTACGGGCTAGATTGACATACTCCATTTGCGTCACATTGAGGTTAGATGTGTCCAAGAAAAACAAGTGCTTCTCCCATTCCAACAATTTAGTACGCTCCTCATTGCTCACCTTCCTCTCCTCCAAAGCCACTTTTCTCTCCTCGGCCGCCACCCTCCTCTCCTCGGCCGCCAACCTCCTCTCCTCGGCCGCGGTATCTTGGTTCCTTGCCATTTTCCTCACCTTGTTGGCTTCTTTTCTTGCCTTCACAATTGCTTCCATAGCATTTTTGAGCTCATCATATCCTTTCCTCTTCTTCTTTTTGGTTTTGCCTTTCTTGCACCCATCCGGTCGCTTTGGCTTCGAGTATGAAACCGAGTTGGGTGTGGGGCTTCTCTTTCCGTCATCACTTGATGCATCATCCTCATCATCATCATCATCATCCAACTTAATTGTTCGCTTTCGTTTGTTGCTCAAATGCAAATCATCCAAATCTTCATGCTTCTTCCATTTCTCATCATCCTTCAACACTTCATAGCAATGAGGCAAAGCAAATACCCTTCCTTTCTTGATCTTCCCCTTCTTGGTTTTCCTCTCCTCTTCTTTGAACAAGTTTTGCGCAATGTTGAACTACATGAAAACAAAGCAAGTTAGCACCAACAACAAGTAGATGAACATGTATGATGAACATGTATGAAATGCCACTTACTCTATCATCCTCATTTGTGCCACTTGGGTTCAACTTGTCAACCACCTTTTGACAGGCCGCCCACCTTTGACAATCCGAGTTGATTGTCGACCACCGGGACCTAAGTGATTGAAGGAAATATGCCCTAGAGGCAATAATAAAGTTATTATTTATTTCCTTATATCATGATAAATGTTTATTATTCATGCTAGAATTGTATTAACCGGAAACATAATACATGTGTGAATACATAGACAAACAAAGTGTCACTAGTATGCCTCTACTTGACTAGCTCGTTAATCAAAGATGGTTATGTTTCCTAGCCATGAACAATGAGTTGTTATTTGATTAACGGGATCACATCATTAAGTGAATGATCTGATTGACATGACCCATTCCATTAGCTTAGCACCCGATCGTTTAGTATGTTGCTATTGCTTTCTTCATGACTTATACATGTTCCTATAACTATGAGATTATGCAACTCCCGTTTGTCGAAGGAACACTTTGGGTGCTACCAAACGTCACAACGTAACTGGGTGATTATAAAGGAGTACTACAGGTGTCTCCAAAGGTACATGTTGGGTTGGCACATTTCGAGATTAGGATTTGTCACTCCGATTGTCGGAGAGGTATCTCTGGGCCCTCTCGGTAGTACACATCACTTAAGCCTTGCAAGCATTGCAACTAATAAGTTAGTTGCGAGATGATGTATTACAGAACGAGTAAAGAGACTTGCTGGTAACGAGATTGAACTAGGTATTTGGAATACCGACGATCGAATCTCGGGCAAGTAACATACCGATGACAAAGGGAACGACATATGTTGTTATGCGGTCTGACCGATAAAGATCTTCGTAGAATATGTAGGAGCCAATATGGGCATCCAGGTCCCGCTATTGGTTATTGACCGGAGACGTGTCTCGGTTATGTCTACATTGTTCTCGAACCCGTAGGGTCCGCACGCTTAAGGTTACGATGACAGTTATATTATGAGTTTATGCATTTTGATGTACCGAAGGTTTTTCGGAGTCCCGGATGTGATCACGGACATGACGAGGAGTCTCGAAATGGTCGAGACATAAAGATTGATATATTGGAAGCCTATGTTTGGATATCGGAAGTGTTCCGGGTGAAATCGGGATTTTATCGGAGTACCGGGAGGTTACCGGAACCCCCCGGGAGCTATATGGGCCTTAGTGGGCTTTAGTGGAAAAGAAAAGGGGCAGCCCAAGATGGGCCGCGCGCCTCCCCTCTCCCCTAGTCCTATTAGGACAAGGAGAGGTGGCCGGCCCCCCCTCTCTCTTTTCCCCCTCCGCGAATCCTATTCCAACTAGGATTGGGGGGGGGGGGGGGAATCCTACTCCCAGAGGGAGTAGGACTCTCCTGGCGCACCCTCCTTGGCCGGCCAGACTCCCCCTTAGTCCTTTATATACGGAGGCAGGGGCACCCCAAAGACACACAAGTTGATCCACGTGATCTATTCCTTAGCCGTGTGCAGTGCCCCCAGCCACCATAGTCCTCGATAATATTGTAGCGGAGTTTAGGCGAAGCCCTGCTGCTGTAGTGAATCAAGATCGTCACCACGCCATCGTGCTGACGGAACTCTTCCCCGACACTTTGCTGGATTGGAGTTCGGGGATCGTCATCGAGCTGAACGTGTGGTAGAACTCGGAGGTGCCGTAGTTTCGGTGCTTGATTGGTCCGATCGTGAAGACGTACGACTACATCAACCAAACGCTTCCGTTGTCGATCTACTAGGTATGTATATCACACTTCCCCCCCCCCCTCATTGCTATGCATCACATGATCTTGCGTGTGCGTAGGAATTTTTTTGAAATTACTACGAAACCCAACAGTGGCATCCGAGCCTAGGTTTTATATGTTGATGTTGTATGCACGAGTAGAACACAAGTGAGTTGTGGGCGATATAAGTCATACTGCCTACCAGCATGTCATACTTTGGCTCGGCGGCATTGTTGGACGAGACGACCCGGACCAACATTACGCGTACGCTTACGCGAGACCGGTTCCCCCGACGTGCTTTGCACATAGGTGGCTTGCGTGCAACTGTCTCTCCAACTTTAGTTGAACCGAGTATGGCTACGCCCGGTCCTTGCGAAGGTTAAAACAGAGTCAAATTGACAAACTATCGTTGTGGTTTTGATGCGTAGGTGAGATTGGTTCTTACTTAAGCCCGTAGCAGCCACGTAAAACTTGCAACAACAAAGTAGAGGACGTCTAACTTGTTTTTGCAGGGCATGTTGTGATGTGATATGGTCAAGGCATGATGCTGAATTTTATTGTATGAGATGATCATGTTTTGTAACCGAGTTATCGGCAACCGGCAGGAGCCATATGGTTGTCGCTTTATTGTATGCAATGCAATTGCGATGTAATGCTTTACTTTATCTCTAAACGGTAGCGATAGTCGTGGAAGCACAAGCTTAGCGAGACGACAACGATGCTACGATGGAGATCAAGGTGTCACGCCGATGACGATGGTGATCACGATGGTGCTTCGGAGATGGAGATCACAAGCACAAGATGATGATGGCCATATCATATCACTTATATTGATTACATGTGATGTTTATCTTTTATGCATCTTATCTTGCTTTGATTGACGGTAGCATTATAAGATGATCTCTCACTAAATTATCAAGAAGTGTTCTCCCTGAGTATGCACCGTTGCGAAAGTTCTTCGTGCTGAGACACCACGTGATGATCGGGTGTGGTAGGTTCTACGTTCAAATACAACGGGTGCAAAACAGTTGCACACGCAGAATACTCAGGTTAAACTTGACGAGCCAAGCATATACAGATATGGCCTCGGAACACGGAGACTAAAAGGTCGAGCATGAATCATATAGTAGATATGATCAACATAAAGATGTTCACCAATGAAACTACTCCATCTCACGTGATGATCGGACATGGTTTAGTTGATTTGGATCACGTGATCACTTAGAGGATTAGAGGGATGTCTATCTAAGTGGGAGTTCTTAAGTAATATGATTAATTGAACTTAAATTTATCATGAACTTAGCCCCTGATAGTATCTTGCTTGTTTATGTTGATTGTAGATAGATGGCTCGTGTTGTTGTTCCGTTGAATTTTAATGCGTTCCTAGAGAAAGCAAAGTTGAAAGATGATGGTAGCAATTACACGGACTGGGTCCGTAACTTGAGGATTATCCTCATTGCTGCACAGAAGAATTACGTCCTGGAAGCACCGCTGGGTGCCAGGCCTGCTGCAGGAGCAACGCCGGATGTTATGAACGTCTGGCAGAGGAAAGCTGATGACTACTCGATAGTTTAGTGTGCCATGCTTTACGGCTTAGAATCGGGACTTCAACGACGTTTTGAACGTCATGGAGCATATGAGATGTTCCAGGAGTTGAAGTTAATATTTCAAGCAAATGCCCGGATTGAGAGATACGAAGTCTCCAATAAGTTCTATAGCTGCAAGATGGAGGAGAATAGTTCTGTCAGTGAGCATATACTCAAAATGTCTGGGTATAATAATCACTTGATTCAGTTGGGAGTTGATCTTCCGGATGACTGCGTCATTGACAGAATTCTCCAATCACTGCCACCAAGCTAGAAGAGCTTCGTGATGAACTATAATATGCAAGGGATGAATAAGACTATTCCCGAGCTCTTCGCGATGCTGAAAGCTGCGGAGGTAGAAATCAAGAAGGAGCATCAAGTGTTGATGGTCAACAAGACCACTAGTTTCAAGAAAAAGGGCAAAGGTAAGAAGAAGGGGAACTTCAAAAAGAACGGCAAGCAAGTTGCTACTCAAGAGAAGAAACCCAAACCTGGACCTAAGCCTGAAACTGAGTGCTTCTATTGCAAGCAGACTGGTCACTGGAAGCGAAACTGCCCCAAGTATTTGGCGGATAAGAAGGATGGCAAGGTGAACAAAGGTATATGTGATATACATGTTATTGATGTGTACCTTACTAATGCTCGCAGTAGCACCTGGGTATTTGATACTGGTTCTGTTGCTAATATTTGCAACTCAAAACAGGGACTACGGATTAAGTGAAGATTGGCTAAGGACGAGGTGACGATGCGCGTGGGAAACGGTTCCAAAGTCGATGTGATCGCAGTCGGCACGCTACCTCTACATCTACCTTCGGGATTAATATTAGACCTGAATAATTGTTATTTGGTGCCAGCGTTGAGCATGAACATTATATCTGGATCTTGTTTGATGCGAGACGGTTATTCATTTAAATCAGAGAATAATGGTCGTTCTATTTATATGAGTAATATCTTTTATGGTCATGCACCCTTGAAGAGTGGTCTATTCTTGTTAAATCTCGATAGTAGTAATACACATATTCATAATGTTGAAGCCAAAAGATGTAGAGTTGATAATGATAGTGCAACTTATTTGTGGCACTGTCGTTTAGGTCATATCGGTGTAAAGCGCATGAAGAAACTCCATACTGATGGACTTTTGGAACCACTTGATTATGAATCACTTGGTACTTGCGAACCGTGCCTCATGGGCAAGATGACCAAAACGCCATTCTCCGGTACTATGGAGAGAGCAACAGATTTGTTGGAAATCATACATACAGATGTATGTGGTCCGATGAATATTGAGGCTCATGGCGGATATCGTTATTTTCTCACCTTCACAGATGATTTAAGCAGATATGGGTATATCTACTTAATGAAACATAAGTCTGAAACGATTGAAAAGTTCAAGGAATTTCAGAGTGAAGTTGAAAATCATCGTAACAAGAAAATAAAGTTTCTACGATCTGATCATGGAGGAGAATATTTGAGTTACGAGTTTGGTGTACATTTGAAAAATTGTGGAATAGTTTCGCAACTCACGCCACCCAGAACACCACAGCGTAATGGTGTGTCCGAACGTCGTAATCGTACTTTACTGGATATGGTGCGATCTATGATGTCTCTTACTGATTTATCGCTATCGTTTTGGGGATACGCTCTAGAGACGGCCGCATTCACGTTAAATAGGGCACCATCAAAATCCGTTGAGACGACACCTTATGAACTATGGTTTGGCAAGAAACCAAAGATGTCGTTTCTGAAAGTTTGGGGCTGCGATGCTTATGTGAAAAAGCTTCAACCTAATAAGCTCGAACCCAAATCGGAGAAATGTGTCTTCATAGGATATCCAAAGGAGACTATTGGATACACCTTCTATCACAGATCCGAAGGCAAGACTTTTGGTGCTAAATTCGGAAACTTTCTAGAGAAGGAGTTTCTCTCGAAAGAAGTGAGTGGGAGGAAAGTAGAACTTGACGAGGTAACTGTACCTGCTCCCTTATTGGAAAGTAGTACATCACAGAAAACTATTTCTGTGACACCTACACCAGTTAGTGAGGAAGTTAATGATAATGATTATGAAACTTCAGAATAAGATACTACTGAACCTCGTAGATCAACCAGAGTAAGATCCGCGCCAGAGTGGTACGGTAATCCCGTTCTGGAAGTCATGATGCTAGATCATGATGAACCTACGAACTATGAAGAAGCAATGGTGAGCCCAGATTCAGCAAAGTGGCTTGAAGCCATGAAATCTGAGATGTGATCCATGTATGAGAACAAAGTATGGACTTTGGTTGACTTGCCCGATGATCGGCAAGCAATTGAGAATAAATGGATCTTCAAGAAGAAGACTGACGCTGACGGTAATATTACTGTCTACAAAGCTCGACTTGTCGCAAAAGGTTTTCGGCAAGTTCAAGGGATTGACTACGATGAGACCTTCTCACCCGTAGCGATGCTTAAGTCTGTCCGAATCATGTTAGCAATTGCCGCATTTTATAATTATGAAATTTGGCAGATGGATGTCAAAACTGCATTCCTGAATGGATTTCTGGAAGAAGAGTTGTATATGATGCAACCGGAAGGTTTTGTCGATCCAAAGGGAGCTAACAAAGTGTGCAAGCTCCAGTGATTCATTTATGGACTGGTGCAAGCCTCTCGGAGTTGGAATAAATGTTTTGATAGTGTGATCAAAGCATTTGGTTTTATGCAGACTTTTGGAGAAGCCTGTATTTACAAGAAAGTGAGTGGGAGCTCTGTAGCATTTCTGATATTATATGTGGATGACATATTACTAATTGGAAATGATGTAGAATTTCTAGATAGCATAAAGGGATATTTGAATAAAAGTTTTTCAATGAAAGACCTCGGTGAAGCTGCTTACATATTAGGCATTAAGATCTATAGAGATAGATCAAGACGCTTAATTGGACTTTCACAAACCACATACCTTGACAAAATTTTGAAGAAGTTCAAAATGGATCAAGCAAAGAAAGGGTTCTTGCCTGTGTTACAAGGTGTGAAGTTGAGTAAGACTCAATGCCCGATCACTGCAGAAGATAGAGAGAATATGAAAGATGTTCCCTATGCATCAGCCATAGGATCTATCATGTATGCAATGCTGTGTACCAGACCTGATGTGTGCCTTGCTATAAGTCTAGCAGGGAGGTACCAAAGTAATCCAGGAGTGGATCACTGGACAGCAGTCAAGAACATCCTGAAATACCTGAAAAGGACTAAGGATATGTTTCTCGTATATGGAGGTGACAAAGAGCTCATTGTAAAAGGTTACGTTGATGCAAGCTTTGACACTGATCCGGACGATTCTAAATCGCAAACCGGATACGTGTTTACATTAAACGGTGGAGCTGTAAGTTGGTGCAGTTCTAAACAAAGCGTTGCAGCGGGATCTACATGTGAAGCGGAGTACATAGCTGCTTCGGAAGCAGCAAATGAAGGAGTCTGGATGAAGGAGTTCATATCCGATCTAGGTGTCATACCTAGTGCATCGGGTCCAATAAAAATCTTTTGTGACAATACTGGTGCAATTGCCTTGGAAAAGGAATCCAGATTTCACAAAAGAACCAAGCACATCAAGAGACGCTTCAATTCCATCTGGGATCTAGTCCAGGTGGGAGACATAGAGATTTGCAAGATACATACGGATCTGAATGTTGCAGACCCATTGACTAAGCCTCTTCCACGAGCAAAACATGATCAGCACCAAGGCTCCATGGGTGTGAGAATCATTACTGTGTAATCTAGATTATTGACTCTAGTGCAAGTGGGAGACTGAAGGAAATATGCCCTAGAGGCAATAATAAAGTTATTATTTATTTCCTTATATCATGATAAATGTTTATTATTCATGCTAGAATTGTATTAACCGGAAACATAATACATGTGTGAATACATAGACAAACAAAGTGTCACTAGTATGCCTCTACTTGACTAGCTCGTTAATCAGAGATGGTTATGTTTCCTAGCCATGAACAATGAGTTGTTATATGATTAACGGGATCACATCATTAAGTGAATGATCTGATTGACATGACCCATTCCATTAGCTTAGCACCCGATCGTTTAGTATGTTGCTATTGCTTTCTTCATGACTTATACATGTTCCTATAACTATGAGATTATGCAACTCCCGTTTGTCGAAGGAACACTTTGGGTGCTACCAAACGTCACAACGTAACTGGGTGATTATAAAGGAGTACTACAGGTGTCTCCAAAGGTACATGTTGGGTTGGCGCATTTCGAGATTAGGATTTGTCACTCCGATTGTCGGAGAGGTATCTCTGGGCCCTCTCGGTAGTACACATCACTTAAGCCTTGCAAGCATTGCAACTAATAAGTTAGTTGCGGGATGATGTATTACAGAACAAGTAAAGAGACTTGCTGGTAACGAGATTGAACTAGGTATTTGGAATACCGACGATCGAATCTCGGGCAAGTAACATACCGATGACAAAGGGAACGACGTATGTTGTTATGCGGTCTGACCGATAAAGATCTTCGTAGAATATGTAGGAGCCAATATGGGCATCCAGGTCCCGCTATTGGTTATTGACCGGAGACGTGTCTCGGTTATGTCTACATTGTTCTCGAACCCGTAGGGTCCGCACGCTTAAGGTTACGATGACAGTTATATTATGAGTTTATGCATTTTGATGTACCGAAGGTTTTTCGGAGTCCCGGATGTGATCACGGACATGACGAGGAGTCTCGAAATGGTTGAGACATAAAGATTGATATATTGGAAGCCTATGTTTGGATATCGGAAGTGTTCCGGGTGAAATCGGGATTTTATCGGAGTACCGGGAGGTTACCGGAACCCCCCGGGAGCTATATGGGCCTTAGTGGGCTTTAGTGGAAAAGAAAAGGGGCAGCCCAAGATGGGCCGTGCGCCTCCCCTCTCCCCTAGTCCTATTAGGACAAGGAGAGGTGGCCGCCCCCCCCCCCTCTCTCTTTTCCCCCTCCGCGAATCCTATTCCAACTAGGATTGGAGGGGGGGGGAATCCTACTCCCAGAGGGAGTAGGACTCTCCTGGCGCACCCTCCTTGGCCGGCCAGCCTCCCCCCTTAGTCCTTTATATACGGAGGCAGGGGCACCCCGGAGACACACAAGTTGATCCACGTGATCTATTCCTTAGCCGTGTGCGGCGCCCCCAGCCACCATAGTCCTCGATAATATTGTAGCGGAGTTTAGGCGAAGCCCTGCTGCTGTAGTGCATCAAGATCGTCACCACGCCGTCATGCTGACAGAACTCTTCCCCGACACTTTGCTGGATCGGAGTTCGGGGATCGTCATCGAGCTGAACGTGTGCTAGAACTCGGGGGTGCCGTAGTTTCGGTGCTTGATCGGTCGGATCGTGAAGACGTACGACTACATCAACCAAACGCTTCCGTTGTCGATCTACTAGGTATGTATATCACACTCCCCCCCCCCTCGTTGCTATGCATCACATGATCTTGCGTCTGCGTAGGAATTTTTTTGAAATTACTAAGAAACCCAACAGTGATCGGCTGGAGCTGGCAATTCCACTCACATTGCGAACATCAAAGTGTTCCTTCATCCGAAGCCAATAAGCATTTCTACTTTGATCACCTCCAACGGATGGATCCCTCGACACTTACAACCAAGTATTGCATAGTAAGATGTCATCGGCGTTGCTGTAATTGCCCGCTCTTTCTTTCGATGCGTCGACAATGCCCTCACCCTCCTCGTCCACCTCGAACTCATGGTTTTCGAAATGCATGTCATTGGTTTCAGACCAATGCGAATTGTTGGAGCCAACACCCATCGTGGACATGTATGCATCATCATTGAGACTACAATTTTTTTGCACAATGCAAATAAGCTATCTATATGTGAATGCATTCAAAAAATAACAAAGAAATGAAAAGTTAGATTTTTTTTACCTTGGAGGCATTTTGTCGAACATGTTGTGCGCGCCGGCCGCCGGCTCAACGAGTGAGCTCGCCGGCGCTTCGGCAGCCGCCGCGCCCGTCGCACGCCCCGCAAGCTTCTTCCTCCTCGCCTTGGAGGTGTCGGAGCCGTCCGCCGCCTTGTTTTTCTTCGCCGATGTCTTGCCCTTCTTTGGCGGCGCCGCATTGGGGAGCTTTGAGGAGGAGGGGGCGGCGGCTCGGGCCGGCGCCGGCGCGGCGCCACCCGCCGCCGAGGTCATCCGCGGCGGCATGAAGAGGCCGCGCGCGAGGCCGATGGTCGGAGGAGCTCCGGTGGAGGCGAGGCCAACGCCACCCGGGCTAGGGTTTGTGGCGGTGGCGGCGGCGGGGGGGGGGGGGGGGTAGTGGCCATAGAACGGGGTGAGCGGGGTGCCGGCGCGTGCGTCCATGGGTGCGGGTCGCCGGCGCCGGCGCGCGCGGGGCTTTGGAGTGGGAGAAGACAGAGCAAGCGAGTGTGCCACGCGCGGAAGCGGGCGCCGCAAATACGCCACGCGGGGTACCGCTTCCTACCGCGCGCCCAACTGCTTATAGCGCGCGCGCGGTTATTGCGCGCCCGCTGGAGCCATTCGTCGGGTTGCGCGCGCGCTAAAGTGAGTCTATTTACGACACGGCGCTTGTTTAGCGCACCTGTTGGAGATGCTCTAACATATTGGGTGTTTGGAGAAGCATGGTTGGTCACATTCTTACTTGCAATTTTTGGCAATTATTTGTAGATGTGGCTAGGAAGATTGGTATAAGGTGGGAACCTAAGGAGCCAAGGAGGTACCATTGTGCCAATCGCATATGCCATTACGCCTCCCTTCTGAAGTCACTATATATTGCAAATCATGTACTCTTCTTAAGAGAGGTTTCTACTCTCTGAACCTTGCGATCCATCTGGCTCGAGAGTGGCAGAGCTAACCGACAAGGTAAAGGATCACCGCCGGGAATGGAAGACAGGGGTGGTGGTAGTCCAGGAAGAGTGATCTCTGTTAGGTTGATCTCCTCCGTGAGGGCCCAACGATCCACCGGGCTCTTAGAATTTTTTGAGACAACCGGGCCCTTAGATCCACGTCCTGATCGGGGGTGCCAACCCTCTTCTGGTTGGTGGGCCCCTATGACCCGCGCATATATAAACTGAGGTGGGGCCAGGGCATGACCGACGAAGTTCGCCGCTGTCACAACCTCATCGAAATCCCCTACCAATCTAGGGTTAGCGCGGTGCTCACGAGAAGCACACCACCGCCGCCACAACATCACCATTGCTGCTGGTTCGAACTCGCAAGGCAAGGCAGAAGGTAGGTTTATCGGATGATCTAGCCTACTCTGATCCAAAGGATCTAACAATGGTATCAGGCCATGCTAGGCTAAGATTTTCGGTACAAAGAATTACAGAGAAAGAAAGACACCTCCCTCTCCCAAGAACCCTAGACAAGGCAAAGTAAATCAGCGGAGAAGGGCCTCGGGCCTCACCGGCAAAGTTGCGCCGCCGCAAGGCCGCCCCAGTTCCTCTCGATCATAAACATCTCTATCTTAATATATAAATACAGATTAATCTGTATGTGGTGAGAATCCTCAAAAAGAGCTCGCTGAAGATTCTTGGAAGAAAAAAAAACATATTTGGAATGTCTTCGTTGAAAATGGCAAGTCCAAGCATGTTAATATAATCTTATAACGACATGAAAGCATTAGTCAAGATGGCCGAGTTGGTCTAAGGCGCCAGTTTCAGGTACTGGTCCGAAAGGGCGTGGGTTGACAATTTCAGTTTTTAGTTTTTTCTTTTCGTGAACCCTCTCTTCAGTTAAAAATAATACCTCACACGATTCTTGTTTTCGTGAACTGCCATCGCTTCGCCTGCCATTTGCCTCGGAGGAGTTTCTTCTTGCTTGTTTTATGCGAGGAGTGCAGGTGGCAACCGATTCACTCTTCAGGCAAGGCAAACAATCTCAACTCCTTCAGCTCCCTTGTCCATGGCCGGAGAGTCCAGCCGGCCCTGAACTGTGTCCCGTCTACAGTATACTGACGTACAAACGCGTCAATGAGCAATTCTCAGAGGCGAAGGAAATGCTATAGTCTCGACATAACGTGCGTTGTACAGCAACATCCATCTGTGGACCTAACTCACCGCCCGAAAAGTAGTCTGAACTTGCTGCAGGAAACCTTCCGTGGTGCCTCGTCAGTGCAGTTTCAGACTTCCGGGTCAGAGCGTCTGTGCAGTACCGTGAAGCCAACAAACTCCAGAAACAGCACGCACTAGAACCTGAGTTCCGGTTCAGAGCATCTGCGCACCGTGATTCAGCGTGCAAGATCGATGGACAAATATCGTGCGTGACATGAGGTCCCAAAGAAAGGCCATGGCATGGCCTCCCGCCTCCCTATTCGTGCTTTTATCTTGGCAAGTTTGAGACGGGAGAAACGCAATTGTTTTTCAGCGACGTACGTACTTATCGGCCACATGTCACATCATTCATGGCCGCAAGAGTGGTCTCATCCACTCATCCAGCTTGGTCGCGTACTTTTTTTTTGTGCTTAATTCAAACGAAGGCATTCCTCGGATAGTCAGCGAGAAAGCTGGTCATGAGAAAGCTTTGGGTTTCATAGATCGAGCCAGCTTTCCTTTACATGCAGTGTGCAGGCTCGCCTCGCACACAGATGAGCCAGAACATTAGCTGACCGGTTTACATGTTGAATTACAAAAAGGAAAAAAACATGAGCTAGCTCTCCAATTTCAGCTAAAATATGAGCCACAACAGATCTCGAGGTGTGGCGAGTATTCCAGAGGTTGACCATCTCCATGCAGTCCACCTCCATTATCACATGCGTGAATCCTCTAAGATTTGTAAAAAAAAAACACCATCGCTTAGGTCGCGTACTTCCTTGATTAAAGAAGGTACAATGGAGCAGGAATACTTTGCTATGCCCCTTGCTCTTATGTTTCTTTATGTATGGAGTACCATTTTGACTGACTCTATCCCATCTATCACCAGAAAATACAACCAGAATATTGTGAAGCTTTCGTATTACCTTCATTTTCATTCTCCGCCCTTGTTTTAATTATGAACTTCCTGTTGGCTTACAGTTAGGGATGAAAATGAAGCGGAAACGAACAAAATTGGATGTTATCATATTTGTTTTCATATTTTTTACAAAAGCGAAAACGAATACAGAAACTCCAAGAATGAATACAAAAATAGGTTCTATCAGAATCAAAACATATAGCGAATATGGCTCGAACACGAAAACTGAAGTGGGTGTTGACTGAAACTTAAAAAAAAACCTTGAACCATAGAGGAAAACACAAGCAAACCAACAGACTTAATCAATTGTTAACGTAACCACAAAATATTATGGTGGTTATTTTATAGGATATACATTTGTGCATAGTTTTTCAACTTTGGCAATACAAAACATATTTTCGGTAATCATAAGGACAAGCTCCCCATATAGTAAATCACCATAGTGTATTAGGTCACCTTCTTACGAATACAACATATTTTAAAATAATTTGTGAAGAGAAATCTGAGCCTTGACTCCCATTGTGGAGTGCTCCTCCCAGCGCCTTAAGCGCTAGGGAGTCTAGTCAGCGCTCACGCACCACCAGTGGTGGAGCTTGGAGCAAATCGAAGGCGGGGCCAAAAGGGCTAGGGAGATTAGAGTGGCCGGAAGATTAGCAGGGACAAGCCCTCACCGGGGGCTGCACCGGTTTTCCTGGTTAGCCAGCGCTCGTGCGATTTAAAAAAAAGATTAAAAAATTAACAAATTCAAAAAAAATCATGAGCTCAAAAAAAGTTAACAGATTTGCAAAAACAATCACAAATACAAAATTGTTCACAAATTCAAAAAATGTTAGCGAATTGGAAAAAAAATCATGAATCAGAAAAAAAAACTGCGGATTTCAAATTTTCCTTGATTTGGAAACAAAACCCTAGGATTTTGAAAAAAGTTTATCAAATATGAAATAATCACAAAATTTGAAAAGTTCACGGATTTTCAAAAAGAAGTTCGTGGATTTGGAAAAAGTTCATCGGTTTTGAAAAATTAAATCATGGATATTAAAAATAAAAATCATAGATTTGAAAAACATGTGGATTTGGATATATACATGCATTTGAAAAAAGTTCATGTGTTTTAAAAAAATCATGAATTTGACAAAAAAAATGGCGCAGATGAAAAAAAGAAAGGAAAATAAAATAGGAACAAGAAAAAGGAAATGAAAAGAAAAGGCCAAATAAAAGCCGTCCAGAAAACCAAAAAAGAAAAGCTGGACAATAGCGTGTAGGAGCTTCCCAAAACTAGTCGAAAGCTTCTAGAACTTCACAAAAATAGAAGGGGTAATTTCTGGGAAAGAAAATGGAACAACATCGCCGCGGTCGAAGAAAGAAAAAAAAAAGGTAAAATGGGCATGCCCAAGTGGAGGAGGTTTAGCGCCGGATAACGTTTGGGTATATTGTGGTTAAAATGACGGCTAGCTTCCTTGCGTGATAGTAGTAGTTCGGCCACACATGGGCCCTTCAGCTCATTAGGTAATTTTGTGTTCTTTGGTGGTAGGAATAAAAAACAACCATAGGTTCATAGTGCAAACAGAAAATTCCGCCATTCTATTTTTGTTTCCATTTTCATGTAGAAAATCGGTTTTTGCAAATTTTCGTTTCCGCTTTCACATTTCCTTTCTGTTTCCGTTTTTCCACAAAAGCGAAAGCTTTCACTCTGTTTTCAAACCTTGGTTAAGGCTTATTAGCGATAGTAAAATGTATCAAATGTCCTAATTCTTTTCTAAAGGTGTCAAGTTCGTTGTAAAAAAATAAATCAAAACTGCATATTCTACTCCTAAAATAATTTTAGTCGCTCACTACAGGTCCTATGTCATGTTGACCAGCTTCGACGCGTCATAGGTTGACCGACGTCACACAACCAATATTTTTGCGGAGAAAAACCCTTCATAGTTATATTTCTAATTTTGTGGCCCTTCTCTCGTGATTTTGCACAATATCATTCTCATAATCATCTTTTAGTCTCGTCTCCGCACCACGGGCCTAGATCTCACTCTGAATGTTTCTTTCGACAGTACGTCGTTGAAGTTGGCAAAGATTAATTAGAGCAACTCTAGCAGACCCCGCATCCTGCTGTCCCGTAAAACGCGTATGCAGTTCGCGCAAAACCGCTTTTACGGGTCGGCGCGGGCTGGCACAGATGCAGACCCTCCAAACGGATCCGTAAAAAAGTATATTCGCGGAATATGCTTTTTTACGGGTCGGCTATGCGGGTTCTGCTCGGACACCACCGTGACGACCCGCAAACAGATAAACTGCAAATCTCGCATTTGACATAGGATTTCACAAATAAGTTCAAATTCAAACGACATAAACAGTTTTACGCGTAAATAGAAACCAAGTTCATTACGGCTAACGCAAAAAAGGGCCCTGCAAAAGGTTTGCGCCCATGTTCGGCATCATCTTGATCGATCTTCACTCCGCGCAATCGAGTCCACCTTGGAGTTCATCGGCGCCACCGAATCCACCTCCGGCGCTTGTTTCAACTCCCGCACTGAAATCATCCACATTGCCACCATATGGAGCGGAGAAAACATCACCGGAACTGTAGCACGCACCGGCCGACGCCACCATTCTTCTCTTCAAGATTTCTCTCCTTGCCATATCATGCCATGTTTTGGTGATGTTGTCCATGTCATTGCGGTATCTATGTTGAGCAATCTTGTCCTACACAATGTGAACAAAGTGATCCAATCATTTCTCATGATGCAATATCATGATATACAATTTGAACAAAGGCAAAACAAACTCACATAGTCGGACTCCACGGTGCCACTTGGAGGTGCATTGCGTACTTGCTCCAAGCAAGCCGCTCAATGGCTGCACATAGGCTTGATATTCTCCCAACGCCCTTGAAGCGACCGAAATGTGCGTGGAGTCCTATTGGGATGCTTTGCCATAATGCGGAAGTATTGATCTTCGATCCTTTGCCAATATCTCTTGGAAGTTTGAGAAGTACCCGTGCATGCATCAAGAGACACCGCACTCCATGCTTGAATCAGAGCTTGATCTTTCAAGATCGTGTAGTTCCTCGATCTTATGCTTTTCCTAGATTTTGCTTGCGATTGCTCAAACGCTTCCGCTTCGATCTCCTTCAATTCGTCTGCACAACCATGATCATCCACGTCGCCCTCCGTTTCATTATAGTCGAATGGTTCTAAAGGGGCTTGATCAACGTCAACCGCGTTCGTGTCCAACAAGTTCACGAACTCGGTTGTTGCATTGTTTGAACCACCGCTATAGCGAACGATAACAAGTCACGCGCTATCGAGAATAATGGCGAAAAATGAAAGGGAATCGCCAAGACCTAAGACGCATACCTTCCGGCCATTTTGTCGAACACCTCGCTCGCGGGGGGAGCGGCACCGTTGAACGGCATTGCCGGAGCACCTCCTTGCGACGGGATGGAGCGAGAGGTTGAAGAAGGTGGCTTCTTTGAAGACGAAACCTTCCTCCGCTTTACACTCGCGACCTAGTCGACCTTCTCCTCCGCCGGCCGGGGTCGCGCTGCCGCGTTGGTGCCCGGAGCATGGGCCATCGTGGCAGGGGCGGCCGGATTGCCGCCCTGCACGACCACGTTGCCCTGCCGCTTGTGGGCAGGCGCGGCGTGGGCTTGGGCGACGACGGCGGGGCCAACATGGCCGGCGACGAGATCCGCCCGAGGGGAAGGGGCGTGCGCAACCTCGACGGTGACGGGGGACAACTTGGGGTCATCCATGGTGGCGAGGGACGGCCGGGGAGGAGCAGCCGGAGCTTGCGGAGTGGGGGCAATGGTGGCGGAGGGTCCGAGGAGCGGGAAGGGCCGCGCGGAAATATCCCTCCTGCCAAATCTCGCGCGGGATAGGGGTTGAGCTTGGGTCGGTCTCCCAGCCCGTGAAGATAGAGGTTGGGGGAGAAGATTTGCCACGCCCCACAAAAAAATTTGTGGGCCGGGGAGGGATGCGGGGTCTGCTCGTGCAGATTTTCTGACCCGACCCGCAATTTGGCGGTTATTTTGCGGGCCGAGGCGTTTTGTGGAGTCTGCTAGAGTTGCTCTTAATTGCTGCCACGAAGAAATTGGTGTGAAGCGAGTGCGCTAGCTCAATGACCCACCCTAACAAATCATATCACACCTGCGTCGCCTCCTGGTCACCTAATGGCTGAAAGATGAGTAATTGTTCAGTTGGAGCGGAAAAAGAAGGCCTGATTGGAGACTTTACTTTGTCAAAGAACCTACTGACTCCTAAACTACAGTGTGGGTTTAGTCTTTGTAGAGGTTCTGCTACTGCAAAGTCATGTACTTGCAGATTTGTATAGTATGAGCTGTGTTTATTTTTCCAATAGAAATGGTGCCTGGAGTTGCCGACTTTCTTGCTTTCTGTTTCGCGGTCCCTTTCAGAATTTCAGTCCCAATCTTGTTTTGCGATACATGTGCGGTTCTTTTGTTTGCTCTTTTTTGGGCTCTTTCACACTAGCTCTGGTTTCCAATAATAAGGTTACCAAAACATCCCGATTGAAAACCAGAGCTCTAGTCCCTCGCTCCGGCATTGCGCCGACGCCGGAGAACATCGTCGTGTCTCTCCTCCCCGAACCCGCTCCTATGGTTCATGAGGCGATGGTTAAGAAGAGGCGCGGCAAGGCCAAGCGCGCCAAGGATGTGCTGCATGTCCGGCGCAGTGCCTGTCTCGCCTTGGCTGAGCCGTACGCCAAGGAGACCATGGCGACAAGGCTTCCCGTGCCAAGGCCAAGCGCCTGATGACGGCAAGTTCCGCCCAAGACTTCGACGATGCTGTTTGCTCCGCTTGTCTTGCTGCTGACGACTCTGAGCCTGGCTCGCCTCTGGCGCATGCTGCTGTGGCCAAAGAGTGTGGCTCCTCTGCTGACGAGATCGACCTCGTCGCCAAGTCTGTTGCTGGTGCTGCCAAGTGATCTCATGTGCAACATCTTTCTGCTGCCGCTAATCACTGCCATGTGTCTGTTTGGTCCTAGTTTATCAGGTCGTCAAGACTACTACTTATCCGCGTCTGTTATCAACGTGTCTGTAAGTGTGTCCATCGTTTTAGTGTGTCCTGGTGTCTGTGTTAGTGTTTAATATGCCTGCAACAACTATGTATCTCTGCTCATGGAATGTTAGGGGCCTGGGTGATGCGGACAAATGCAATGATGTACTACTGAACTCCTATCTATCAAACCTAATCTGCTACTGCTCTAGGAAACTAAGCTTGCCACGCCCTCTGTCCCAAAAGTCAGGTCCTTCCTGCCACTTCACCTGCCACGGGCACTGCTGGGGGCTTGCTCTCTGCTGCCAACACCAGCTCCCTTCGCATCACAAACCACATAACCCATGGTTTCTGCTCTACTCTCACCTTCACTTCTCTCGCACTCCTTTCCCCCATCTGCGTTACTAACGTTTACGGCCCCACCAGCAGAGCGGAAAAACCTCTCTTCCTCGCCGAGTTAAAAGCCATAGCTCCCCCTGAGAACACACCGTGGCTAGTTGTAGGCGATTTCAACCTGATCCGCTTCCCCCACGAGAAAAACAATGACAACTTTCACCAACGAGAATCCCGCATTTTCAATGACACGCTTGATGAGCTAGCTCTCCTCGAACTGCCTCTACTGGATCGGCAGTTTACTTGGTCCAACAACAGAGAAGCCCCTGTCCTAGAATGGCTCGACGGCGCCTTCTTTAATTTAGCTTGGAATCATGCCTTCCCCAACACCTCCTTAACTTCACTCACTCGCGCCATCTCGGATCATGTGCCTCTAATCATCTCAATCTCTAAATCGGTTCCTCGCTCCCGCCTTTTTCGGTTTGAACGTTGTTGGGCCTATAACCCGGCCTGCAAACGTTTGATCGCCCAAATCTGTCAACATCCCGACCCGGCCCACCTCTCCCCCTCAGCCCGTTTGGCCAGCACCCTTCAAACCTGCCGGTCCCGCCTCAAGCAGTGGACCAAAACCTTGTTGCCTGCCCACACCAGAGAGCTGCGCTGCAAACGTGTTATTACACTGATCGACCTAAAAGAAGAATCGAGGCCTCTCGCCCCCTCCGAACTTCAATTACGTGTAGTTGTTAAAGCCATGCTGCAGAGAGCCACCCGCGACCGTATGCTAGCTCTTCGAGAACGATCTAAAATCAAATGCGCCATCTACGGTGACGAGAACACAAAATTCTTCCATGCCTCAGCCTCTCAACGCTTCCGGAAAAACCAAATCCCCGTATTGCGGCACCTGGGATGCGACTTCTTCTCCTAGGACCAGAAAGCCAAAATCCTAAAGGATTACTACCAAGAGCTTCTTGGAACTCCGGCCGCTACTCACTGGAATTTCAACCTAGAAGATATCTACCCCACCCAAATCCCACAACTAAGGCATCTCGACGCCCCCTTTTCCGATGACGAGATCAAGCTAGCTTTCTTGCACATGAACCCTAATGCAAGCCTTGGACCAGACGGCTTCGGTCCCAGTTTCTACCGCTCTTTTTGGTCACATATTAAACACCTCATCATCCCTTTCTTCCATGAGTTCGCAAACTCCTCCCAAACTGAGTGTTTTAATCGCTCCATTGTCATCTTACTCCCTAAAAAAGAGGGTGCCGACAATGCCGGCGCCTTCAGACCCATTGCCCTGCAAAACTGCCCTGTCAAAGGGATTGCCAAGCTCCTCACCAACCGGCTAAAAACTTACATTCCCATGCTTGTTCACGGTGACCAAACATGCTTCATTACTGGTCGATTTATCGCGAAAACTTCATCTACGCAACCGACTCGATGAATTGCTGCCACAAACACAAAGCTGCCACCATGGTCCTTAAACTTGACTTCAGAAAGGCTTTTGACTCCATCTCTTAGACCTCCTTAATTAAAATTCTTCGACACCGTGGCTTCCCCACCCGCTACTGCAATTGGGTTGACGACCTACTCACCTCCGGAAAAACTGCTATCTCACTCAACGGTATTCCTGGTAGCTGGATACAATGCAGAAATGGCCTGCGGCAAGGTGACCCCATCTCACCCTACCTCTTCATCATAGTAGCTGACGTTCTCCAGCAGATGATCCTGAAATCAGCCGCTACTGATGAAAGTGTCCTTCACCATCCTGTCTATCCGAACCTTCCTCCGACCATGCTTCAATACGCCGATGACACGCTGATCATCGCCCAAGCCTCAGTTGCGGCCACACAAGCTCTTAAGAAAATCCTTGATGACTTCGCCTCGGCTACGGGCCTTTGCATCAATTTTTCCAAGACAACGCTTGTACCTATGAATGTCGACCCCACCGTCTCTGATCTGATGTCCCAATCTCTGGGATGTGCGACCGCCAGCTTTCCTCAAACCTACCTAGGTCTTCCTCTCTCACCGCACAAATTACCACCCTCAGCCTTTCAGCCAATCATCTCCTCCTGCCGAAGTCTTCTACCTGGCTGGTGTGCAAAGCTGCTCAACCGTGCAGGTCGCCACGTCCTCCTTTCCTCGATCCTTGACTCCCTGGCAACGTACTTTATGTCCGTCTTCAAGCTGCCAAAAAAGGTTATTAAACTGTTAGATTCCATTCGTAGAGCCTTCTTCTGGGCTGCGGAGGAAACATGCACCAGCTCCAGATGTTTAATTGCTTGGAAAAATGTTTGCAAACCTAAAGTTTTTCGTGGTCTAGGCATCAAAAATCTTGCTTTCCAGAATGATTGTCTGCTTATGAAGTTTTCTTTTAAATACATTAACCACAACAACAATCCCACCCCGCTACCTTGGATCTCCTAGCTAGACAAACATCACCTTTGTAGCCTACCCCATGTAGCCACAAGTTCAAAACCCTCCTTTCTAACAAAAATCATACAAACGTAACTTCCCAAATTGCTATCCATCACCTTTGTGCTCACAAACAACGGCCAAAAGACTTTTTTCTGGCTTGATTGCTGGCTATAGGCCACCCCACTCGCAACTACCTTCCCAAGCCTATATTCCCACTCCACAAATACCCACATCCATGTGGTTCATATCATGCAGTATGGGGTGCAGGCAAACCTGGTGAACAGGCTAACCACGGCTGCCATGCGCCAGTGCTAACTCTTGAGCTTGTGTTGGATTTCCCCGAAGAGGAAGGGATGATGCAGTAGAGTAGCGTAAGTATTTCCCTCAGTTTTGAGAACCAAGGTATCAATCCAGTAGGAGGCCACGCTCAAGTCCCTCGTACCTGCACAAAACGATAACTACTCGCAACCAACGCGATTAGGGGTTGTCAATCCCTTCACGGTCACTTACGAGAGTGAGATCTGATAGATATAATATTTTTGGTATTTTTGGTATAGAGATGCAAAGTAAAAAGTAAAAGGCAAAGTAAAAAAGCAAAGCAAGATTAAAGTGATGGAGATTGATATGATGAGAATAGACCCGGGGGCCATAGGTTTCACTAGTGGCTTCTCTCAATAGCATAAGTATTCTGTGGTGGGTGTACAAATTACTGTTGAGTAATTGACAGAATTGAGCATAGTTATGAGAATATCTAGGCATGATCATGTATATAGGCATCACGTCCGTGACAAGTAGACCAAAACGATTCTACATCTACTACTATTACTCCATTCATCGACCGCTATCCAGCATGCATCTAGAGTATTAAGTTAAAAACAGAGCAATGCTTTAAGCAAGATGACATGATGTAGAGAGATAAATTCATGCAATATGAAATAAACCCCATCTTGTTATCCTCGATGGCAACGATGCAATATGTGCCTTGCTGCCCCTTCTGTCACTGGGAAAGGACACCGCAAGATTGAACCCAAAGCTAAGCACTTCTCCCATGGAAAGAACTACCAATCTAGTTGGCCAAACCAAACGGATAATTCGAAGAGACTTGCAAAGATAACCAATCATACATAAAACAATTCAGAGAAGATTCAAATATTATTCATAGATAGACTTGATCATAAACCCACAATTCACCGGTCTCAACAAACACACCGCAAAAAGAAGATTACATCGAATAGATCTCCACAAGAGAGGGGGAGAACTTTGTATTGAGATCCAAAAAGAGAGAAGAAGCCATCTAGCTACTAACTATGGACCCGAAGGTCTGAGGTAAACTACTCACACTTCATCGGAGAGGCTATGATGATGTAGAAGCCCTCCGTGATGACGGCCCTCTCCGGCGGAGCTCCGGAACAGGCCCCAAGATGGGATCTCGTGGATACAGAAAGTTGCGGCGGTGGAATTAGGTTTTTGACTCCTGTTGTGATCGTTTGGGGGTACGTAGGTATATATAGGAGGAAGGAGTACGTCGGTGGAGCACCGAAGGGCCCACGAGGCAGGGTGCACGCCCTAGGGGGGTGGGCGCGCCCCCACCCTCGTGACCGCCTCTTTGACTCCTTGGAGTAGGGTCCAAGTCTCCTGGATCACGCTCGATGAGAAAATCACGTTCCCGAAGGTTTTATTCCGTTTGGACTCCGTTTGATATTCCGTTTCTCCGAAATACTGAAATAGGCAAAAAAACAGCAATTCTGGGCTGGGCCTCAGGTTAATAGGTTAGTCCCAAAAATAATATAAAAGTGGAAAATAAAGCCCAATATAGTCCAAAACAGTAGATAATATAGCATGGAGCAATCAAAAATTATAGATATGTTGGAGACGTATCAGCGAGCTTGCTGCTCTCTCTTTGTTGTTTTAGGACTTCCAACTGGCCGATGCTCCGGACGAACGGTTCCTAATCCATTGCACGGGCTTCTCCTCCAAGAAGGACTATAGACGTCTGCTCCACGAAGAGGTCGATGATGATCATGCCCCCCTGATTTGGAGGTCGAGGGCCCCCCCACAAGCTCAAAATCTTCGCCTGGCTGCTGTTCAGAGAGCGTCTCAACACCAAGTGCAACCTGTTCCACAAAAAGATCTGCACCAATGCTGTATGTCCACGATGTGGCGGCCACTCTGAGGAAACCTCCCACCTGTTCCTCAGTTGTCCGCATGCGACTCGGACTTGGGAAAGGTTGGGATTAAACACCCCCACCAGGTTTCAAGACCTTTGGCTGCTCCAAACTCCTGACGCCCTGGATGGCCATGTGTGGCCTGAAGTTCTGCTTTTGATCTTGTGGAAAATTTGGGACTCTAGGAACGCCGATGTATTCCGTAATGAAGTTCACTCCCCCCTAGTCACTGTTAGGAACATCTGTAATGATCTTGAGGTCTGCCTGAACAGATTCCGCGACCCGACTGCCAAGGCAGCGGCCAACTCCTGGCTGTTGTTCCTTACCTCATGGCTCGCTGTGACCTTGTAATCTTGTTCTGGCCCTTGCTGGCCTTTGAGTAATATACATACAGGTGGGGATCCTCTCCCCCTAGTGATTCCTCAAAAAAAGGTTACTGAAACATGGTAGTATGAAATTCACTCCACATCTGCTAAAACGGCAAAGACCATTTTTCTCAATGGAAAATGAACAGAACTAGCACTTGACTCTGACAAAGCTGGACACTGCTACCTTGTTCCTTTTTACCAGCAGAAAGAAGCAACAACTTTTTCCTGCTCTACCATCTTGATTGACCGAGTTAATGTAAGAGCCTTTCTACAAAAGCTTCGATTTGGAGAATGAATGATTTTTGGGCACGGTGAATCATGCCTGCCATAGCACACTCTGAAGAATAAACCCACAAGTCTAGATTATCGTACTGGGGGGATGACGACTCGGGGGACGACTTCGGGGCTGACTCCAGGGATCGCCGCTGCTAACTCTGCTGGCGAGAGACACGTGGGGGGCCGGTTTTGGGCACTGACACGTCCATTTTGCATCATGCTTTTTTACCGATATTTACTGCATTATGGGTTGTTATTACACATTATGTCACAATACTTATGCCTATTCTCTCTTATTTTACAAGGTTTACATAAAGAGGGAGAATGCCGACAGCTGGGATTCTGGGCTGGAAAAGGAGCAAATATTAGAGACCTATTCTGCACAGCTCCAAAAGTCCTGAAACTTCATGGAAGACGTTTTTAGAATATATAAAAAATACTGAGCGCAAGAAGTTCACTAGGGGGGCCACACCCTACCCATGAGGGTGGGGGGCGCGCCCTACCCCCCTGGGCGCGCCCCTACCTCGTGGGCCCCCTGGTGGCCCTCCGAGGGCCATCTTCTGCTATATGGAGTCTTTCTATGAGGAAAAAATCATAATCCATCTTCCCGGACGAGACTCCGCCGCCACGAGGCTAGGGATCTGGCGGAGTTGTTCTGCCGAGGAAACTTCCCTCCGAGAGGGGGAAATCATCGCCATCGTCATCACCAACGCTCCTCTCATTGGGAGAGGGCAATCTCCATCAACATCTTCACCAGCACCATCTCCTCTCAAAACCCTAGTTCATCTCTTGTATCCAATTCTTGTCTCCAAGTCCGGGATTGGTACCTGTGGGTTGCTAGTAGTGTTAATTACTCCTTGTAGTTGATGCTAGTTGGTTTATTTGGTGGAAGATCATATGTTCAGATCCTATATGCATATTAATACCCCTCTGATTATGAACATGAATATGCTTTGTGAGTAGTTACGTTTGTTCCTAAGGACATGGGAGAAGTCTTGCTATTAGTAGTCATGCGGATTTGGTATTCGTTCGATATTTTGATGAGATGTATGTTGTCTCTCCTCTAGTGGTGTTATGTGAACGTAGACTACATGACACTTCACCATTATTTGGGCCTAGAGGAAGGCATTGGGAAGTAATAAGTTGATGATGGGTTGCTAGAGTGACAGAAGCTTAAACCCTAGTTTATGCGTTGCTTCGTAAGGGCTGATTTGGATCCATATGTTTCATGCTATGGTTAGGTTTACCTTAATACTTTTGTTGTAGTTGTGGATGCTTGCAATAGAGGGTAATCATAAGTGGGATGCTTGTCCAAGTAAGGGCAGCACCCAAGCACCGGTCCACCCACATACCAAATTATCAAAGTACCGAACGCGAATCATATGAACGTGATGAAAACTAGCTTGACGATATTCCCATGTGTCCTCAGGAGCACTTTACATCATATAAGAGTCTGTCCAGGCTTGTTCTTTGCTACAAAAAGGATTGGGCCACCTTGCTGCACTTCATTTATTTTTGTTACTTGTTACTCGTTACAAATTATCCTATCACAAAACTATCTGTTACCTATTATTTCAGTGCTTGCAGAGAATACCTTGCTGAAAACCGCTTATCATTTCCTTCTGCTCCTCGTTGGGTTCGACACTCTTACTTATCAAAAGGACTACGATAGATCCCCTATACTTGTGGGTCATCAAGACTATTTTCTGGCGCCGTTGCCGGGGAGTGAAGCGCCTTTGGTAGGTGGAATTTGGCAAGGAAAAATTTATATAGTGTGCTGAAATTTACTGTCACTTGTTACTATGGAAAGTAATCCTTTGAGGGGCTTGTTCGGGGTATATTCACCCCGACCAGTAGAGAAAAGAGTTGCTCCTCAACCTACTGAACTTACTGAAAATGGAAATATCTGCTTTGAAATTCCTTCGGGTATGATAGAAAAACTGCTAGCTAATCCTTTTGCAGGAGACGGAACAGTGCATCCTGATGAGCACCTAATATATGTGGATGAAGTTTGTGGATTATTTAAGCTTGCAGGTGTACCCGGAGATGTTATTAAGAAGAAGGTCTTCCCTTTATCTTTGAAGGAAGATACATTGACATGGTATAGGCTATGTGATGATACGGGGTCATGGAACTACAAACGATTGAAATTGGAATTTCATCAGAAGTTTATCCTATGCATCTTGTTCATTGTGATCGCAATTATATATATATAATTTTTGGCCTCACAAAGGAGAAAGCACCGCTCAAGCTTGGGGGAGGCTTAAATCAATGTTATATTCATGCCCCAATCATGAGCTCTCAAGAGAAATGATTATTCAAAATTTATATGCTCAGATTTGTGATAACAATCGCACCATGCTCGATACTTCTTGTGTTGGCTCTTTTATGACGAAGACTATTGAATTCAAATGGGATCTATTAGAAAGAATTAAACGCAACTCTGAATATTGGGACCTCGACGAAGTTAAGGAGTCAGGTTCCACACCTAAGTTTGATTGTGTTAAAATCTTTTATGGATACCGATGTTTTCCGTAAATTTAGCACTAAATATGGACTTGACTCTGAGATAGTAGCTTCTTTCTATGAATCTTTTGCTACTCATGTTGATCTCCCTAGGGAGGAGTGGTTTAAATATCATCCTCCCATAGAAGTAAAAGTAGCTGCACCTATTAAAGTTGAAGAAAATATTGTCACTTATAGTGATCCTATTATTCCTATTGCTTATGTTGAGAAACCACCTTTTACTTTTAGGATAAAGGATCATGCTAAAGCTTCAACTGTGGTTCATAAAAGCAATATTAGAACTTATACACCTGCTGAGCAAATTAAAGTTGAACCTAATATTGCTATTGTTAAAGATCTCTTGTCTGATAATATTGATGGGCATGTTATTCATTTCCGTGATGAGACTGCTAGAATTGCTAAGACTTGTGCTAAAGATAAACCTAGATCTTTGGAAGGCATGCCTGTTATTTCTGTTAAAATAGGATATCATTGTTATCATGGCTTATGTGATATGGGTGCCAGTGCTATACCTCATGACTTACACAAAGAAATTATGCATGATATTGCACCTGCTAAGATAGAAGATATTGATGTCACAATTAAACTTGCCAATAGAGATACTATTTCACCAATTGGAATTGTTAGAGATGTTGAAGTCTTGTGTGGGAAAACTAAATATCTTGCTAATTTTCTTGTTCTTGGTTCCCCACAAGATAGCTTTTGTCCCATTATATTTGGTAGACCCTTCTTGAACACTATTAATGCTAAAATAGATTGCAAAAAGGATGTTGTTACTATTGGTTTAGGTGATATGTATCATGAATTTAATTTCTCTAAATTTCGTAGACAACACCGTGAAGAGGAATTGCCCAGTAAAGATGAAATTATTGGTCTCGCTTCTATTGTCGTACCTCCTAGTGATCCTTTAGAACAATATTTGCTAGACCATGAAAATGATATGTTTATGAATGGAAGAAGGGAAATAGATGAAGTATTCTTTAAATAGGAACCCATCCTAAAACACAGTTTACCCGTTGAAATCCTAGGGGATCCTCCTCCACCCAAGGGTGATCCCGTGTTTGAGCTTAAACCGTTACCTGATACTCTTAAATATGCTTATCTTGATGAGAAAAAGATATATCATGTTATTATTAGTGCTAACCTTTTAGAGCATGAAGAAGATAGATTATTGAAAACTTTGAAGAAGCACCCTGCTGCTATTGGATATACTCTTGATAATCTTAAGGACATTAGTCCCACTATGTGTCAACACAAAATAAATTTAGAGGAAGATGCCAAACCAGTTCGTGATCATCAACGACAGCTGAATTCTAAGAAGAAGGAAGTGGTAAGAAAGGAAATACTAAAACTTCTTGAGGCAGGTATAATTTATCCCGTTGCTGATAGTCAGTGGGTAAGTCATGTCCATTGTGTCCCTAAGAAGGGAGGTATTATTGTCGTTCCTAATGATAAAGATGAGTTGATCCCGCAAAGAATTATTACAGGTTATAGGATGGTAATTGATTTCCGCAAATTAAATAAAGCCACTAAAAAAGATCATTACCCCTTAACTTTTATCGATCAAATGCTAGAAAGATTATCCAAACATACTCATTTTTGCTTTCTAGATGGTTATTCTGGTTTCTCTCAAAAACCCGTGTCAGCCAATGATCAATCAAAGAGTACTTTTACTTGCCCTTTTGGTACTTTTGCCTATAGACGTATGCCTTTTGGTTTATGTAATGCACCTGCTACCTTTCAAAGATGCATGATGGCTATATTCTCTGACTTTTGTGAAAAGATTTGTGAGGTTTTCATGGACGATTTTTCCGTCTATGGATCCTCTTTTGATGATTGCTTAAGCAACCTTGACCGAGTTTTGCAGAGATGTGAAAAAACTAATCTTGTCTTGAATTGGGAAAAGTGCCACTTTATGATTAATGAAGGTATTGTCTTGGGGCATAAAGTTTCTGAAAGAGGTATTGAGGTTGATAAAGCCAAGGTTGATGCTATTGAGAAGATGCCATGTCCCAAGGACATCAAAGGTATAAGAAGTTTCCTCGGTCACGCCGGTTTTTATAGGAGGTTCATTAAGGACTTCTCAAAAATTTCCCGGCCTCTGACTAATTTATTACAAAAATATACCATTTGTTTTTGATGATGATTGTGTAGAAGCATTTGAAATACTTAAGAAAGCATTAATCTCTGCACCTATTGTTCAGCCACCTGATTGGAATTTACCCTTTGAAATTATGTGTGATGCTAGTGATTATGCTGTAGGTGTTGTTCTAGGGGAAAGAGTTGATTAGAAACTAAATGTTATTCAATATGCTAGTAAAACTTTAGACAATGCTCAGAGAAATTATGCTACTACTGAAAAAGAATTCTTAGCAGTTGTATTTGCTTGTGATAAGTTCAGACCTTATATTGTTGATTCTAAAGTAACTATTCACACGGATCATGCTGCTATTAAATATCTTATGGAAAAGAAGGATGCTAAACCTAGACTTATTAGATGGGTTCTCTTGCTACAAGAATTTGATTTGCATATTATTGATAGAAAGGGAGCTGAGAACCCCGTTGCAGACAACTTGTCTAGGTTAGAAAATGTGCTTGATGACCCACTACCTATTGATGATAGCTTTCCTGATGAACAATTAAATGTCATAAATGCTTCTCATACTGCTCCATGGTATGTTGATTATGCTAATTACATTGCTGCTAAATTTATACCACCTAGTTTCACATACCAGCAAAATAAAAAGTTCTTCTATGATTTGAGACATTACTTTTGGGATGACCCACACCTTTATAAAGAAGGGGTAGATGGTGTTATTAGACGTTGTGTACCTGAGCATGAATAGGAATAGATCCTACGCAAGTGTCACTCCGAGGCTTATGGAGGACACCACGCTGGAGATAGAACTGCACATAAGGTATTGCAATCCGGTTTTTATTGGCCTACTCTCTTCAAGGATGCCCATAAGTTTGTCTTGTCTTGTGATGAATGTCAAAGAATTGGTAATATTAGTAGACATCAAGAAATGCCTATGAATTATTCACTTGTTATTGAACCATTTAATGTTTGGGGCTTTGATTATATGGGACCTTTTCCTGCCTCTAATGGATATACACATATTTTAGTTGCTGTTGATTACGTTACTAAGTGGGTAGAAGCTATTCCAACTAGTAGTGATGATCATAACACCTCTATTAAGATGCTTAAAGAAGTTATTTTTCCAAGGTTTGGAGTCCCTAGATATTTAATGACTGATGGTGGTTCACATTTTATTCATGGTGCTTTCCATAAAATGCTTGCTAAATATGATGTTAATCATAGAATTGCATCCCCTTATCACCCACAGTCTAGTGGTCAAGTAGAATTGAGCAATAGAGAGCTCAAATTAATTTTGCATGAGACTGTCAATAGATCTAGAAAAAATGGTCCAAGAAACTTGATGATGCATTATGGGCCTATAGAACTGCATATAAAAATCCTATGGGCATGTCTCCGTATAAAATGGTTTATGGAAAAGCATGTCACTTACCTCTCGAACTAGAACATAAGGCTTATTGGGCTATTAAAGAGCTCAACTATGATTTCAAACTTGCCAGTGAGAAGAGGTTATTTGACATTAGCTCACTTGATGAATGGAGAACCCAAGCCTATGACAATGCCAAATTATTTAAAGAAAAAGTTAAAAAATGACATGACAAAAGGATACAAAAGCGTGAGTTTAATGTAGGTGATTATGTATTGCTATACAACTCTCGTTTAAGATTTTTTGCAGGAAAACTTCTCTCTAAATGGGAAGGTCCTTACGTTATCGAGGAGGTCTATCGTTCCAGTGCCATAAAAATCAACAACTTCGAAGGCACAAATCCGAAGGTGGTGAACGGTCAAAGAATTAAACATTATATCTCAGGTAATCCTATAAATGTTGAAACCAATGTTATTGAAACCATAACCCCAGAGGAATACATAAGGGACACTTTCCGAAACGTTTCAGACTCCAAAAAGGAATAGGTATGTGGTACAGTAAGTAAACCGACTCCAAAACAGTTCTAATGGCAATTTTCTTCCGTTTTGGAATATTTAGAAAAATAGAAAAATAAGAAGCAGTCCGGGAAGGACACGAGTGCTCCACAAGGGTGGAGGGCGCGCCCCCTACCTCGTGGGCACCTCATGTGCTCTCCGGACTTGTTTTCGTACACGACACGTATTTTGGTCGGTAAAAATTCATTATATATTGTCCCGGAGGTTTTGGCTCCCGTATCACGCAAAAATCTCCTGTCTTTGTTTCAAGCTATTTTTCTGACAGATCCAGGTCGTCATGTCATCTTCAAGTGCCCCCAAGGACCAGTTCTTCGAGAAGGTCATCAACCCCTACCTCGCGGTAGTGCTGCAACACCCTCAAACCATTGAGATGCCTGAGGGGTTGTTGCACATCCACGATGTTGAGGGACCAAGGAAGACCGGAAGCACGGAGGTAAGGCTCGAGGCATTGGATCAAGAAGTTTCAAGTGTCAGGAGATGGTGGAGCGTGGACTCAATTCCAATCACATTATGATCACGGGGTTCACCAACAACCACAAGATGGACGTCAAGGACATTGGGGAGGCCATCTTCAAGCTTCATGAGAAAATCGAGCACCTCCAAGCCCAGATCTATCACCTGCATAATCAAAACTGTGAGTATGAATATAGATTCAAGAGGATGAGTTTGGCTGCAGATTTGAGGTTTCAGGAGACTCGATCATCCTTCTATAATGGTGAGCCTATGCCTTGGAAGAAGGACGACAAGCCCACGCCATCAGAAAAACCATCAACTTCTTCACCAACAAAGGATACATAATCACATGGGTATGTGCACTCCCCTTGGCGACTGCCAAGCTTGGGGGAGTGCCCCGGTATCGTATCACCATCACTTTTATCTTTACCGTGTTTCTTAGTTCGATCCTTTTGATAATATTTTGATCTAGTAGAATAAAAGTTTTTAGTATGATCCAGTTGTGAGTTTTGCTTTATGATCCTTCTATGTAATCGAGTCCATGAGCTATATATAATATAGATTAGTGTTGAGTCAATGGCTTGATTATTTTGCCATGATCTTAAGTGAATAAAAGAAAAGAGAAAGAAATAAAAAGAAACAAAGAGATCATATGGATCTTATGGAGAATAGTGAGCTCACATAGAAAATTTGATGAATAAAAGTTGTTGAGAGTTGACGAACATAGTTTTGGTCATCCTTGCAATTAATAGGAAGTAATAAAGAAAGAGAGGTCTTCACATATAAATATACTATCTTGGACATCTTTTATGATTGTGAGCACTCATTAAAATATGACATGCTAAAGAGCTGACATTGGACAAGGAAGACAACGTAATGGGTTATGTTTTCTTACATCTGAGATAAATTATATTGTCATGGATCATCCAACATGGTTGAGCTTGCCTTTCCCCCTCATGCTAGCCAAATTCTTTGCACCAAGTAGAGATACTACCTGTGCTTCCAAACAACCTTAAACCAGTTTTGCCATGAGAGTCCACCATACCTACCTATGGATTGAGTAAGATCCTTCAAGTAAGTTGTCATCGGTGCAAGCAATAAAAATTGCTCTCTAAATATGTATGACTTATTAGTGTGTGAGAAAATAAGCTTTATACGATCGTGTGATATGGAAGAAATAAAAGTGACAGACTGCATAATAAAGGTCCATATCACAAGTGGCAATATAAAGTGACATTCTTTCGCATTAAGATTTTGTGCATCCAACCATAAAAGCGCATGACAACCTCTGCTTCCCTCTGCGAAGGGCCTATCTTTTACCTTTATCTCCTACCTTACATAAGAGTCATGGTGATCTTCACCCTTCCTTTTTACATTTTATCATTTGGCAAGCACACATGTTGGAAAGATCCTGGTATATATGGCTAACTGGATGTGAGTTTTCATGAAGTATTATTGTTGACATTACCCTTGAGGTAAAACGTTGGGAGGCAAAACTATAAGCCCCTATCTTTCTCTGTGTCCGATTAAAACTCCATACCCATAAGTATTGCGTGAGTGTTAGGAATTGTGAAAGACTAAATGATAGTTGAGTATGTGGACTTGCTGAAAAGCTCTTATATTGACTCTTTCCTATATTATGATAAATTGCAATTGCTCTAATGACTGAGATTATAGTTTGTTAGTTTTCAATGAAGTTTATGATTCATACTTGAAATTGTGATTGAATTATTACTCTCGCATAAGAGATCATATGACAAGAATTATATAAGTTGATGTTCTAAGAATGATCATGATGCCCTCATGTCCATATTTTATTTTTATCGACACCTCTATCTCTAAACATGTGGACATATTTTTCGATTTCAGCTTTCGCTTGAGGACAAGCGAGGTCTAAGCTTGGGAGAGTTGATACGTCCATTTTGCATCATGCTTTTTATCGATATTCATTGCATTATGGGCTGTTATTACACATTATGTCACAATACTTATGCCTATTCTCTCTTATTTTACAAGGTTTACATAAAGAGGGAGAATGCCGGCAGCTGGGAATCTAGGCTGATAGAGGAGCAATAGAGACCTATTCTGCACAGCTCCAAAAGTCACGAAACTTCACGGAAGACGTTTTCAGAATAAATAAAAAATACTGAGCGCAAGAAGTTCACCAGGGGGGCACACCCTGCCCACGAGGGTGGGGGGCGCGCCCCCTACCTCGTGGGCCCCCTGGTGGCCCTCCGATGGCCATATTCTGCTATATGGAGTCTTTCGATCATGAAAAAAAATCATAATTGATACGTCTCCAACGTATCTATAATTTTTTATTGTTCCATGCTATTATATTATCAACCTTGGAAGTTTTATATGCATTTATATGCTATTTTATATGATTTTTGGGACTAACCTATTAACCTAGAGCCCAGTGCCAGTTTCTGTTTTTTCCTTGTTTTAGAGTATCGCGGAAAAGGAAAATCAAACGGAGTCCAATAGACCTGAAACTTCACGGAACTTATTTTTGGAAGGAAAGCAACCCGGGAGACTTGGAGTCCACGTAAGGGAAGCAATGAGGAAGCCATGAAGCAGGGGGCGCGCCCATCCCCTAGGCGCGCCCTCCACCCATAAGGGCCCCTCGTGGCTCCCCTGACGTACTTCTTCTGCCTATATATCTCCATATACCCTAAAACGATCGCGGAGCATAATAGATCGGGAGTTCCGCTGCCTGAAGCCTCCGTAGCCACCGAAAACCGATCTAGACCCGTTCCGGCACCCTGCCGTAGGGGGCAATCCCTCTCCGGTGGCCATCTTCATCATCCCGGTACTCTCCATGACCAGGAGGGAGTAGTTCTCCCTCGGGGCTAATGGTATGTACCAGTAGCTATGTGTTTGATCTCTCTCTCTCTCTCTCTCTCTCGTGTTCTTGAGGTGATACGATCTTGATGTATCGCGAGCTTTGGTATTATAGTTGGATCTTATGATGTTTCTTCCCCCTCTACTCTCTTTGTAATGGACCGAGGTTTCCCTTTGAAGTTATCTTATCGGATTGAGTCTTTAAAGATTTGAGAACACTTGATGTATGTCTTGCCGTGGATATCTGTGGTGACAATGGGATATCATGTGATTCACTTGATGTATGTTTTTGTGATCAACTTGCGGGTTCCACCCATGAACCTATGCATAGGGGTTGGCACATGTTTTCGTCGTGATTCTCCAGTAGAAACTTTGGGGCACTCTTTGAGGTTCTATGTATTGGTTGAATAGATGAATCTGAGATTGTGTGATGCATATCGTATAATCATACCCACGGATACTTGAGGTGACATTGGACTATCTAGGTGACATTAGGGTTTTGGTTGATTTTTGTCTTAAGGTGTTATTCTAGTACGAACTCTAGGGCTGTTTGTGACACTTATAGGAATAGCCCAACGCATTGATTGGAAAGAATAACTTTGAGGTGGTTTCGTACCCTACCATAATCTCTTCATTTGTTCTCCGCTATTAGTGACTTTTGGAGTGACTCTTTGTTGCATGTTGAGGGATAGTTATGTGATCCAATTATGTTATTATTGTTGAGGGAACTTGCACTAGCGAAAGTATGAACCCTAGGCCTTGTTTCAACACATTGCAATACCGTTTACGCTCACTTTTATCATTAGTTATCTTGCTGTTTTTATATTTTCAGATTACAAATACCCATATCTACTATCCATATACCACTTGTATCACCATCTCTTCACCGAACTAGTGCACCTATACAATTTACCATTGTATTGGGTGTGTTGGGGACACAAGAGACTCTTTGTTATTTGGTTGTAGGGTTGCTTGAGAGATACCATCTTCATCCTACGCGTCCTACGGATTGATAAACCTTAGGTCATCCACTTGAGGGAAATTTGCTACTGTCCTACAAACCTCTGCACTTGGAGGCCCAACAACGTCTACAAGAAGAAGGTTGTGTAGTAGACATCAAGCTCTTTTCTGGCGCCGTTGCAGGGGAGGTGAGTGCTTGAAGGTATATCTTTAGATGTTGCAATCGAGTATTTTAGCTTCTTGTTTTATCACTAGTTTAGTTTATAAAAGAAAAATAAAAAAATGGAATTCAGTTTGCCTCATACACTTTATCTTTTTAATATCTATCGTGAGAATAAGGATTCCGATAATTGTGCTCAGGTGCTAGAAGAAGAATGCACTAGAATGTTTGGCACTAAATATTTGAATGATGAGCATGATTACAATGTTGTTAGTATGAATTCCTTGAATATCTATGATGCTAATGATATGCAAAGCCACAAGCTTGGGGAAGCTATGTTTAATGAAGATGATATTTTTTGTCCCCCAAGCTTTGATGAGCAAATTTACTATGATGAAAGCATGCCTCCTATCTATGATGATTATTGTGATGACACGTATGCTTTAAAGAATAATGATAACCATGAAACTTGTCATCTTGATCTTAATTTTCAATCACATGATAATTATTTTGTTGAGTTTGCTCCCACTATTATTAATGAGAAGAAATTTGCTTATGTGGAGAGTAGTAAATTTTCTATGCTTGTAGATCATGAAAAGAATGCTTTAGGTGCTGGTTATATTGTTGAATTCATTCGTGATGCTACTGAAAATTATTATGAGGGAGGAACTTATGCTTGTAGGAATTGCAATAATATCAAGTTCCCTCTCTATGTGCTTAAAGTTTTGAAGTTATGCTTGTTTTACCTTCCTATGCAAGTTGATTCTTGTTCCCACAAGTTGTTTGCTCACAAAATCCCTATGCATAGGAAGTGGGTTAGACTCAAATGTGCTAGTCATATTCTTCATGATGCTCTCTTTATGTTTCAATTCTTATCTTTTATGTGAGCATCATTGAAATCATCATGCCTAGCTAGGGGCGTTAAACGATAGCGCTTGTTGGGAGGCAACCCAACTTTATTTTTGTTCCTTGCTTTTTGATCCTGTTTAGAAATAAATAATTTATCTATCCTCTGTTATTATTGAGTTTTTATGTTTTAATTAGTGTTTGTGCCAAGTAGAACCGTTGGGAAGACTTGGGGAAAGTTTTTTTTTAATCTAGCTGTAAAAAATAGAAACTTTAGTGCTCACGAGAATTGCTGCCATTTTTTACTGGAGAGTGATATTTAGTTAATTCTTTTTGAAGATGATTAATAGATAAATTCCTCACGTCCATAAATTAATTTTAGAATTTTATGAGTTCCAGAAGTATACGTTTGATCCAGATTACTACAGACTGTTCTGTTTTTGACAGATTCTGTTTTCGTTGTGTTGTTTGCTTATTTCGATGAATCTATGAGTAGTATCGGAGGGTATGAACCACAGATAAGTCGGAATACAGTAGGTTTAACACCAATATAAATAAAGAATGAGTTCATTACAGTGCCTTGAAGTGGTTTTTTGTTTTGTTTTGCTAACGGAGCTCACGAGTTTCCTGGTAAGTTTTGTGTTGTGAAGTTTTCAAGTTTTGGGTAAAGATTCGATGCACTATGGAATAAGGAGTGGCAAGAGCCTAAGATTGGGGATGCCCAAGGCACCCCAAGGTAATATTAAAGGACAACCAAAAGCCTAAGCTTGGGGATGCCCCGGAAGGCATCCCCTCTTTCGTCTTTGTTCATCGGTAACTTTACTTGGAGCTATATTTTTATTCGCCACATGATATGTGTTTTGCTTGGAGCGTCATTTTATTTAATTTTGTTTTTCTTGATGTTTGAATAAAATACCAAGATCTGATATTCTTAAATGTTAGAGAGTCTTCACATAGTTGCATAATTATTTGACTACTCATTGATCTTCACTTATATCTTTCGGAGTAGTCTGTCATTTGCTCTAGTGCTTCACTTATATCTTTTTAGAGCACGGTGGTGGTTTTATTTTATAGAAATAGATGAACTCTCGTGCTTCACTTATATTATTTTGAGAGTCTTGAACAGCATGGTAATTTGCTTTGGTTATGAATTTAGTCCTAATATGATGTGCATCCAAGAGGGATATAATAAAAACTTTCATATAAGTGCACTGAATACTAAGAGAAGTTTGGTACTTGATGATTGTTTTGAGATATGGAGATAGTGATATCAAAGTTGTGCTAGTTGGGTAGTTGTGCATTTGAGGAATACTTGTGTTGAAGTTTGCAAGTCCCGTAGCATGCACATATGGTAAACATTGTGTAACAAATTTGAAACATGAGGTGTTATTTGATTGTCTTCCTTATGAGTGGCGGTCGGGGACGAGCGATGGTCTTTTCCTACCAATCTATCCCCCTAGGAGCATGCGCGTAGTGCTTGGTTTCTGATGACTTGTAGATTTTTGCAATAAGTATGTGAGTTCTTTATGACTAATGTTGAGTCCATGGATTATACGCACTCTTACCCTTCGATCATTGCTAGCCTCTTCGGTACCGTGCATTGCCCTTTCTCACATTGAGAGTTGGTGCAAACTTCGCCGGTGCATCCAAACCCCGTGATATGGTACGCTCTTTCACACATAAACCTCCTTATATCTTCCTCAAAACAGCCACCATACATACCTATTATGGCATTTCCATAGCCATTCCGAGATATATTGCCATGCAACTTTCCACCATTCCGTTTATTATGACACGCATCATCATTGTCATATTGCTTTGCATGATCATGTAGTTGACATCGTATTTGTGGCAAAGCCACCATTCATAATTTTTCATACATGTCACTTTTGATTCATCACAATCCTGGTACACCGCCGGAGGCATTCATATAGAGTCATATCTTGTTCTAGTATCGAGTTGTAATCTTTGAGTTGTAAATAAATAGAAGTGTGATGATCATCATTAATAGAACATTGTCCCAAGTGAGGAATAAACAAAGAGAAAGGCCATAAAAAAGGAGAAGGCCCAAAAAAAGAGAAAGGCCATAAAAAAGAAGAGAAGGCCCAAAAAATGAGAGAAAAAGAGAGAAGGGACAATGCTACTATCCTTTGCCACACTTGTGCTTCAAAGTAGCACCATAATCCTCATGATAGAGAGTCTCTTGTTTTGTCACTTTCATATACTAGTGGGAACTTTTCATTATAGAACTTGGCTTGTATGTTCCAACAATGGGCCTCCTCAAGTGCCCTAGGTCTTCGTGAGCAAGCAAGTTGGATGCACACCCACTTAGTTTCTTTTATTGAGCTTTCATACATTTATAGCTCTAGTGCATCCGTTGCATGGCAATCCCTACTCCTTGCATTAACATCAATCGATGGGCATCTCCATAGCCCATTGATTAGCCTCGTTGATGTGAGACTTTCTCCTTTTTTGTCTTCTCCACATAACCCCCATCATCATATTCTATTCCACCCATAGTGCTATGTCCATGGCTCGCGCTCATGTATTGCGTGAAGGTTTATGAGTTTGAGATTACTAAAGTATGAAACAATTGCTTGGCTTGTCATCGGGGTTGTGCATGATGAGAGCATTCTTGTGTGACGAAAATGGAGCATGACCAAACTATATGATTTTGAAGGGATGAACTTTCTTTGGCCATGTTATTTTGAGAAGACATGATTGCTTAGTTAGTATGCTTGAAGTATTATTGTTTCTCTGTCAATATTAAACTTCTGTCTTGAATCTTATGGATCTGAACATTTATTCCAAAATAAAGAAGAATTACTTAGAGAAATATGTTAGATAGCATTCCACATCAAAAATTCTATTTTATCATTTACCTACTCGAGGACGAGTAGGAATTAAGCTTGGGGATTGCTACGTCTTGAGCTTGCGTTGGTTTTCCCCGAAGAGGAAGGGATGATGCAGCAGAGTAGCGTAAGTATTTCCCTCAGTTTTTGAGAACCAAGGTATCAATCCAGTAGGAGGCCACGCTCAAGTCCCTCGTACCTGCACAAAACGATAGCTACTCGCAACCAACGCGATTAGGGGTTGTCAATCCCTTCACGGTCACTTACGAGAGTGAGATCTGATAGATATAATATTTTTGGTATTTTTGGTATAAAGATGCAAAGTAAAAAGTAAAGGCAAAGTAAAAAAGCAAAGCAAGATTAAAGTGATGGAGATTGATATGATGAGAATAGACCCGGGGGCCATAGGTTTCACTAGTGGCTTCTCTCAAGAGCATAAGTATTCTACGGTGGGTGAACAAATTACTGTTGAGCAATTGACAGAATTGAGCATAGTTATGAGAATATCTAGGCATGATCATGTATATAGGCATCACGTCCGTGACAAGTAGACCGAAACGATTCTGCATCTACTACTATTACTCCACTCATCGACCGCTATCCAGCATGCATCTAGAGTATTAAGTTAAAAACAGAGTAACGCCTTAAGCAAGATGACATGATGTAGAGAGATAAATTCATGCAATATGAAATAAACCCCATCTTGTTATCCTCGATGGCAACGATGCAATACGTGCCTTGCTGCCCCTTCTGTCACTGGGAAAGGACACCGCAAGATCGAACCCAAAGCTAAGCACTTCTCCCATGGCAAGAACTACCAATCTAGCTGGCCAAACCAAACGGATAATTCGAAGAGACTTGCAAAGATAACCAATCATACATAAAAGAATTCAGAGAAGATTCAAATATTATTCATAGATAGACTTGATCATAAACCCACAATTCATCGATCTCAACAAACACACCACAAAAGAAGATTACATCGAATAGATCTCCACAAGAGAGGGGGAGAACTTTGTATTGAGATTCCAAAAGAGAGAAGAAGCCATCTAGCTACTAACTATGGACCCGAAGGTCTGAGGTAAACTACTCACACTTCATCGGAGGGGCTAGGATGATGTAGAAGCCCTCTGTGATGACGGCCCTCTTCCGGCGGAGCTCCAGAACAGGCCCCAAGATAGGATCTCGTGGATACAGAAAGTTGCGGCGGTGGAATTAGGTTTTTGGCTCCTGTTCTGATCGTTTGGGGGTACGTAGGTATATATAGGAGGAAGGAGTACGTCGGTGGAGCACCGAGGGGCCCACGAGGCAGGGGGCGCACCCTAGGGGGGGCGCCCCCACCCTCGTGACCTCCTCTTTGACTCCTTGGAGTAGGGTCCAAGTCTCCTGGATCACGTTCGGTGAGAAAATCACGTTCCCAAAGATTTTATTCCGTTTGAACTCCATTTGATATTCTGTTTCTCCGAAACACTGAAATAGGCAAAAAACAACAATTCTGGGCCGGGCCTCCGGTTAATATGTTAGTCCCGAAAATAATATAAAAGTGGAAAATAAAGCCCAATATAGTCCAAAACAGTAGATAATATAGGATGGAGCAATCAAAAATTATAGATACGTTGGAGACGTATCAGGCATCCCCAAGCTTAATTCATGCTCGTCCTCGAGTAGGTAAATGATAAAAAGAGAATTTTTGATGCGGAGTGCTACTTGGCATAATTTCAATGCAAATCTTCTTAATTGTGGTATGAATATTCAGATTATAAAGATTCAAGACAAAATTTTATATTGACATAAAAATAATAATACTTAAAGCATACTAACAAAGCAATTATGTCTTCTCAAAATAACATGGCCAAATAAAGTTATCCCTACAAAATCATATAGTCTGGCTATGCTCCATATTCACCACACAAAGTATTAAATCATGCACAACCCCGATGACGAGCCAAGCAATTGTTTCATACTCTAACTTCTTCAAAACTTTTTCATTCTTCACGCAATACATGAGCGTGAGCCATGGATATAGCACTATAGGTGGAATAGAATGGTGGTTGTGGAGAAGACAAAAAGGAGGGGAAGATAGTCCCACATCAACTAGGCGTATAAACGGTCTATGGAGATGCCCATCAATAGATGTCAATGTGAGTGAGTAGGGATTGCCATGCAACAGATGCACTAGAGCTATAAATGTATGAAAGCTCAAAAATAAAATAAGTGGGTGTGCATCCAAATTGCTTGCTCACGAAGACCTAGGGCAATTTGAGGAAGCCCATCATTGGAATATACAAGCCAAGTTCTATAATATAAAATTCCCACTAGTATATGAAAGTGATGACATGAAAGACTCTCTACTATGAAGATCATGGTGCTACTTTGAAGCACAAGTGTGGTAAAAGGATAGTAGCATTACCTTTTTTTTCGGCCTTCTTTTTTTTCTTTGGCCTTTCTTTTTTTATTGGAACAATGCTCTATTAAATGATGATCATCACACTTTTATTGATTAACAACTCAATGATTACAACTCGATTCTAAAACAAAGTATGACTCTATATGGATGCCTCCGGAGGTGTACCGGGATATGCAATGAATCAAGAGTGACAAGTATGAAAAAATTATGAACGGTGGCTTTGCCACAAATACTATGTCAACTACATGATCATGTTAAGCAATATGACAATGATGAATGTGTCATGATGAACTAGATGTTGGAAAGTTGCATGGCAATATATCTCGGAATGGCTATGGAAATGCCATAATAGGTAGGTATGGTGGCTGTTTTGAGGAAGGTATATGGTAGGTGTATGATGCCGACGAAAGGTGTGCGGTATTAGAGAATCTAGCAAAGGTGGAAGGGTGAGAGTGCGTATAATCCATGGACTCAACATTAGTCATAAAGAACTCATATACTTATTGCAAAAATCTAGAAGTTATCAAAGCAAAGTATTACACGCATTCTCCTAGGGGGATAGATTGGTAGGAAAAGACCATCGCTCGTCCCCGACCGCCACTCATAAGGAAGACAATCAATAAATAAATCATGCTCCGACTTCATCACATAACGGTTCACCATACGTGCATGCTACGAGAATCGTAAACTTTAACACAAGTATTCTTTAAATTCACAACTACTCAACTAGCATGACTTTAATATTATCACCTCCATATCTCAAAACAATTATCATGCTTCAATCTTTTCTTATTATTCAACACACTCAAAAGAAAGTTTCACAAATCTTGAATACCAAGCATATTATTATTAAGCAAATTACCATGTTATTAAGACTCTCAAAATAATTTAAGTGAAGCATGAGAGATCAATAGTTTCTTTAAAACAAATCCACCACCATGCCCTAAAATATCTAAGTGAAGCACATAGAGCAAAATTATAATGCTCAAAAGATATAAGTGAAGAACATAGAGCAAAATTACTTAGCTCAAAAGATATAAGTGAAGCACCTACAGCAAAACTACTTAGCTCAAAAGATATAAGTGAAGCACATAGAGTATTCTATCAAATTTTAATTCATGCATGTCTCTCTCAAAAGGTGTGTACAGCAAGGATGATTGTGGCATACTAATACACAAAGACACAAATAATACAAGATGCTCCAAGCAAAACACATATCATGTTGGTGAATAAAAATATAGCTCCAAGTAAATTACCGATGGAAGTGGACGAAAGAGGAGATGCCACCCGGGGCATCCCCAAGCTTTGACTTTTTGGTGTCCTTGGATTATTTTGGGGGTTCCATGGGCATCCCCAAGCTTAGGCTATTTCCACTCCTTGTTCCATAACCCATCAAAAGAATTCACCCAAAACTTGAAAACTTCACAACACAAAACTCAACATAGAAAACTCGTGAGCTCCGTTAGCGAAAGAAAACAAAAGACCACTTCAAGGTACTGTAATGAACTCATTCTTTATTTATATTGGTGTTAAACCTACTGTATTCCAACTTCTCTATGGATTATAAACTATTTTACTAGCCATAGATTCATCAAAATAAGCAAACAACACACGAAAAACAGAATCTGTCAAAAACAGAACAGTCTGTAGTAATCTGTAGCTAGCGCAAGATATGGAACCCCAAAAATTCTAAAATAAATTGCTGGACGTGAGGAATTTATCTATTAATCATATTCAAAAATAATTAACTAAATATCACTCTTGAAATAAAAATTACAGCAGTTCTCGTGAGCGCTGAAGTTTCTGTTTTTTACAGCAAGTTCAACAAGACTTTTCCCAAGTCTTCCCAACGGTTCTACTTGGCACAAACACTAATTAAACACAAAAAAACACAAAAAACAGAGGCTAAATAATTTATTTATTAATAAGCAGGATCAAAAAGCAAGGAATAAAAATAAAATTGGGTTGCCTCCCAACAAGCGCTATCGTTTAACGCCCCTAGCTAGGCATAAAAGCGAGGATAGATCTAGGTATTGCCATCTTTGGTAGGCAATCCATAAGTGGCTCCCATGATAGTTTCATATTGCAATTTTATTTTCTTTCTTGGAAAGTATTCCATGCCCTTTTTTAATGGAAATTTAAATCTAATGTTCCCTTCCTTCATATCAATAGTCGCACCAACCATTCTAAGGAAAGGTCTACCAAGAATAATAGGGCAAGAAGGATTGCAATCTATATCAAGAATAATGAAATCTACGGGCACATAATTCCTATTTGCAACAATAAGAACATCATTAATTCTTCCCATAGGTTTCTTAATAGTGGAATCCGCAAGATGCAAGTTTAGAGAGCAATCATCAAAATCGCGGAAATCTAGCAAATCACACAAAGTTTTGGGAATAGTGGACACACTAGCACCCAAATCACACAAAGCATAAAACTCATGATCTTTAATTTTAATTTTAATAGTTGGTTCCCACTCATCATAGAGTTTTCTAGGGATAGAAACTTTCAACTCAAGTTTTTCTTCATAAGATTGCATCAAGGCATCAACAATATGTTCGGTGAAGGCTTTCTTTTGACTATAAGCATGTGGAGAATTTAGCACGGATTGCAACAAGGAAATACAATCGATTAAAGAGCAAGTTTCATAATTAAATTCCTTGAAATCCAATATAGTGGGTTTAGCAACATCTAGATTTTTATTTCTTTCAATCCCACTTTCATCAATTTCTCATAAAGATCTAAATACTTCGAATTTTTAGAACGCCTTCTAGGTAAAGGAAGATCATATTCAGTTTCATAAAGATTCATATTGCAAAACAAAGATTTAATAGGGGACACATCAATAACTTTTAGATCTTCATCTTGATTTTCATAGGAATTGGAGGAACACGCTTTAATAAAGGCATCTTTGGAAGCACGCATCCTAGCGGTTCTTTCCTTGCACTCATCAATGGAAATTCTCATGGCTTTGAGAGACTCATTGATATCATGCTTAGGAGGAATAGATCTAAGCTTTAAAGAATCAATCTCAAGAGAAATTCTATCAATGTTTCTAGCCAAATCATCAACTTTATGCAATTTCTCTTCAAGCAAAGCATTAAAATTCTTTTGTGAATTCATAAACTCTTTAACACTATTCTCAAATTCAGAGGGCATCTTATTATAATTTCCATAAGAGTTGTTGTAGGAATTCCCATAATTATTAGAAGGATTACTAGGATATGGCCTAGGATTAAAATTACCTCTATAAGGGTTGTTACCAAAATTATTCCTATCAACAAAATTCACATCCATAGATTCATTGTTATTCTCAATCAAAGTAGACAAAGGCATATCATTAGGATCAGAAGAAACACTCTTAGTAGCAAATAATTTCATAATTTCATCCATCTTTCCACTCAACACATTGATTTCTTCTATCGCATGCACTTTTTTATTAGAAGATCTTTCAGTATGCCATTGATAATAATTAACCATAATATTATCTAGGAGTTTAGTAGCATCTCCTAAAGTGATTTCCATAAAAGTGCCTCCCGCGGCCGAATCTAAAAGATTTCTAGAAGCAAAATTCAATCCGGCATAAATTTTTTGTATAATCATACACAAATTCTAACCATGAGTAGAGCAATTACGTATCATTAATTTCATTCTCTCCCAAGCTGGTGCAACATGTTCATGATCAAGTTGTTTAAAGTTCGTAATATCATTTCTGAGAGAGATGATCTTAGCAGGAGGAAAATACTTAGAGATAAAAGCATCTTTGCACTTGTTCCATGAATCAATACTATTTTTAGGCAAAGACGAAAACTAAGCTTTAGCACGACCTCTAAGCGAAAAAGGAAATAGCTTCAATTTAATGACATCATTATTGACATCTTTTTTCTTTTGCATATCACATAAATCAATGAAGCTATTCAGATGAGTAGCGGCATCTTCACTAGGAAGCCCGGCGAATTGATCTTTCATAACAAGATTCAACAAAGTAGTATTAATTTCACAAGATTCAACATCGGTAAGAGGAGTAATCGGAGTGCTAAGGAAATCATTATTATTGGTATTGGTGAAGTCACACAATATGGTAGCATCTTGAGCCATCGCGACAAACAAGCAAACTAGCACACAAGCAAACAAAAAGCAAGCGGGCAAAAAGAGGCAAATAGAGAGGGAGGATAGAGAGAGAGAGAGGGCGAATAAAACGGCAAGGGTGAAGTGGGGTAGAGGAAAACGAGAGGCAAATGGCAAATAATGTAATGCGAGAGATAGGGATTGTGATGGGTACTTGGTATGTTGACTTTTTTTGCGTAGACTCCCCGGCAATGGCGCCAGAAATCCTTCTTGCTACGTCTTGAGCTTGCGTTGGTTTTCCCCGAAGAGGAAGGGATGATGCAGCAGAGTAGCGTAAGTATTTCCCTCAGTTTTTGAGAACCAAGGTATCAATCCAGTAGGAGGCCACGCTCAAGTCCCTCATACCTACACAAAACGATAGCTACTCGCAACCAACGCAATTAGGGGTTGTCAATCCCTTCATGGTCACTTACGAGAGTGAGATCTGATAGATATAATATTTTCGGTATTTTTGGTATAAAGATGCAAAGTAAAAAGTAAAGGCAAAGTAAAAAAGCAAAGCAAAATTAAAGTGATGGAGATTGATATGATGAGAATAGACCTGAGGGCCATAGGTTTCACTAGTGGCTTCTCTCAAGAGCATAAGTATTCTACGGTGGGTGAACAAATTACTGTTGAGCAATTGACATAATTGAGCATAGTTATGAGAATATCTAGGCATGATCATGTATATAGGCATCACGTCCATGACAAGTAGACCGAAACGATTCTGCATCTACTACTATTACTCCACTCATCGACCGCTATCCAGCATGCATCTAGAGTATTAAGTTAAAAACAGAGTAACGCCTTAAGCAAGATGACATGATGTAGAGAGATAAATTCATGCAATATGAAATAAACCCCATCTTGTTATCCTCGATGGCATCGATGCAATACGTGCCTTGCTGCCCCTTCTGTCACTGGGAAAGGACACCGCAAGATCGAACCCAAAGCTAAGCACTTCTCCCATGGCAAGAAATACCAATCTAGTTGGCCAAACCAAATGGATAATTCGAAGAGACTTGCAAAGATAACCAATCATACATAAAAGAATTCAGAGAAGATTCAAATATTATTCATAGATAGACTTGATCATAAACCCACAATTCATCGGTCTCAACAAACACACCGCAAAAATAAGATTACATCGAATAGATCTCCACAAGAGAGGGGGGAACTTTGTATTGAGATCCAAAAAGAGAGAAGAAGACATCTAGCTACTAACTATGGACCCGAAGGTCTGAGGTAAACTACTCACACTTCATCGGAGGGGCTAGGATGATGTAGAAGCCCTCCGTGATGATGGACCTCTTCCGGCGGAGCTCCGGAACAGGCCCCAAGATGGGATCTCGTGGATATAGAAAGTTGCGGTGGTGGAATTAGGTTTTTGGCTCCTGTTCTGATCGTTTGGGGGTACACAGGTATATATAGGAGGAAGGAGTACGTCAGTGGAGCACCGAGGGGCCCACAAGGCAGGGGGCGCGCCCCCAACCCTCGTGACCTCCTCTTTGACTCCTTGGAGTAGGGTCCAAGTCTCCTGGATCACGTTCGGTGAGAAAATCACGTTCCCGAAGATTTTATTGCGTTTGGACTCCGTTTGATATTCTGTTTCTCTGAAACACTGAAATAGGAAAAAACAGCAATTCTGGGCTAGGCCTCCGGTTAATAGGTTAGTCCCAAAAATAATATAAAAGTGGAAAATAAAGCCCAATATAGTCCAAAACAGTAGATAATATAGCATGGAGCAATCAAAAATTATAGATACGTTGGAGACGTATCAGGGATGCTGATACGTCTCCAACATATCTATAATTTTTTATTGTTCCATGCTATTATATTATCAACCTTGGATGTTTTATATGCATTTATATGCTATTTTATATGATTTTTGGGACTAACCTATTAACCTAGAGCCCAGTGCCAGTTTCTGTTTTTTCCTTGTTTTAGGGTATCACAGAAAAGGAAAATCAAACGGAGTTCAATTGACCTGAAGCTTCACGGAACTTATTTTTGGAAGGAAAACAATCCGGGAGACTTGGAGTCCACGCAAGGGAAGCAATGAGGAAGCCAATAGGCAGGGGGCGCGCCCACCCCCCTGGGCGCGCCCTCCACCCTCATGGGTCCCTCATGGCTCCCCTGACGTACTTCTTCCGCCTATATATCTCCATATACCCTAAACGACAGGGGAGCACAATAGATCGGGAGTTCCGCCGCCAGAAGCCTCCGTAGCCATCGAAAACCAATCTAGACCCGTTCCAGCACCCTGCCGGAGGGGGCAATCCCTCTCCGGTGGCCATCTTCATCATCCCGGTGCTCTCCATGACGAGGAGGGAGTAGTTCTCCCTCGGGGCTAAGGGTATGTACCAGTAGCTATGTGTTTGATCTCTCTCTCTCTCTCTCTCTCTCTCTCTCTCTCTCTCGTGTTCTTGAGGTGATACGATCTTGATGTATCGCGAGCTTTGCTATTATAGTTGGATATTATGATGTTTCTTCCCCCTCTACTCTCTTGTAATGGATTGAGTTTTCCCTTTGAAGTTATCTTATCGGATTGAGTCTTTAAAGATTTGAGAACACTTGATGTATGTCTTGCCGTGCGTATCTGTGGTGACAATGGGATATCATGTGATTCACTTGATGTATGTTTTTGTGATCAACTTGCGGGTTCCACCCATGATCCTATGCATAGGGGTTGGCACATGTTTTCGTCGTGATTCTCCGGTAGAAACTTTGGGGCACTCTTTGAGGTTCTATGTATTGGTTGAATAGATGAATCTGAGATTGTGTGATGCATATCGTATAATCATTCCCACTGATACTTGAGGTGACATTGGAGTATCTAGGTGACATTAGGGTTTTGGTTGATTTGTGTCTTAAGGTGTTATTCTAGTACGAACTCTAGGGCTGTTTGTGACACTTATAGGAATAGCCCAACGGATTGACTGGAAGGAATAACTTTGAGGTGGTTTTGTACCCTACCATAATCTCTTCGTTTGTTCTCCGCTATTAGTGACTTTGGAGTGACTCTTTGTTGCATGTTGAGGGATAGCTATGTGATCCAATTATGTTATTATTGTTGAGGGAACTTGCACTAGCGAAAGTATGAACCCTAGGCCTTGTTTCAACACATTGCAATACCGTTTACGCTCACTTTTATCATTAGTTATCTTGCTGTTTTTATATTTTTAGATTACAAATACCCATATCTACTATCCATATACCACTTGTATCACCATCTCTTCGCTGAACTAGTGCACCTATACAATTTACCATTGTATTGGGTGTGTTGGGGACACAAGAGACTCTTTGTTATTTGGTTGCAGGGTTGCTTGAGAGAGACCATCTTCATCCTACGCCTCCTATGGATTGATAAACCTTAGGTCATCCACTTGAGGGAAATTTGCTACTGTCCTACAAACCTCTGCACTTGGAGGCCCAACAACATCTACAAGAAGAAGGTTGTGTAGTAGACATCAATAATCCATCTTCCCAGACGAGACTCCGCCGCCACGAGGCGGAACCAATCTAGGGCTCTGGCGGAGCTGTTCTGCCGGGGAAACTTCCCTCCGAGAGGGGGAAATCATCGCCATCGTCATCACCAACGCTCCTCTCCTCGGGAGAGGGAAATCTCCATCAACATCTTCACCAGCACCATCTCCTCTCAAAACCCTAGTTCATCTCTTGTATCCAATTCTTGTCTCCAAGTCCGGGATTGGTACCTGTGGGTTGCTAGTAGTGTTAATTACTCCTTGTAGTTGATGCTAGTTGGTTTATTTGGTGGAAGATCATATGTTCAGATCCTATATGCATATTAATACCCCTCTGATTATGAACATGAATATGCTTTGTGAGTAGTTACGTTCGTTCCTGAGGACAAGGGAGAAGTCTTGCCATGAGTAGCCATGTGAATTTGGTATTCGTTTGATATTTTGATGAGATGTATGTTGTCTAGCCTCTAGTGGTGTTATGTGAACGTCGACTACATGACACTTCACCATTATTTGGGCCTAGAGGAAGGCATTGGGAAGTAATAGGTAGATGATGGGTTGCTAGAGTGACAGAAGCTTAACCCCTAGTTTATGCGTTGCTTCGTAAGGGGCTGATTTGGATCCATATATTTCATGCTATGGTTAGGTTTACCTTAATACTTTTGATGTAGTTGCGGATGCTTGCAATAGAGGTTAATCATAAGTGGGATGCTTGTTCAAGTAAGAACAGCACCCAAGCACCGGTCCACCCACATATCAAATTATCAAAGTATCGAACGCGAATCATATGAACGTGATGAAAACTAGCTTGACGGTATTCCCATGTGTCCTCGGGAGCGCTTTTCCTATTATAAGAGTTTGTTCCGGCTTGTCCTTTGTTACAAAAGGATTGGGCCATCTTGCTGCACTTTATTTACTTTTGTTACTGGTTGCTTGTTACAATCTATCTTATCACAAAACTATCTGTTACCACTTATTTCAGTACTTGCAGAGAATACCTTGCAGAAAACCGCTTATCATTTCCTTCTGCTCCTCGTTGGGTTTGACACTCTTACTTACCGAAAGGACTACGATAGACCCCCTATACTTGTGGGTCATCAGTGACAAACCGTCCAAGTGGGCGATTATGAAGAAAAAAGTTGACCTGTTTTCGTTGCGGTGAACCGGGACACATTATGGCTGAATGCTCTGCTGAGTTATGTAATTTATGCCAGAAACTGAAGCATACGGCGGCTGAGTGTCCGCTTCTTTTAGGGCCCAAGCCCTCGGTTAACATCAATGGGGTCTGTTGCTCAGAGCTGATGTTCTTCGAGTCACCAAATGTGGCACCTGTGACACCCCGTGATTGAAACTTCCTTCCCAGGTGTGGTAAAGGTGGTTCATGGCCCTCTGACTGAAGCTCAAATTATTCAGCAGTTACGGGAGTTGGCACCGGGTAATTTTCAATGGTCTTTGTTGCAGTTAACAGATCTGACTTACAAAGTAGAGTTTCCTTCGAAGAGGATCAGTTGACAATCCTCAAATTTGGCATGTGTAGAGTCACTGGAACAAGTTTTGTGTTGCAATTTGATGAGTGGAAAACGAAGGAGCCTCAGGGTACGCCGTTGACTCAGATTTGGGTCCATTTCTCGGGGGCGCCATCTGAACCATTCGATAATTTCTTGGTCACATGGAGCCTAGGATCCCTGCTTGGCAAGATGGAACGGGTGGATATGCCCTTCACACGCACTCATGGGGTGGCACGTTTGCTTGTTAGTGTGCTAAGATTGAGTTCTTGCCGGATGTGGCAAGATGGACTCATGAGGGCATGGTGTACTTGTTGGATGTTGAGTATGAGGATCCAAACTTGTTTCAGGACTTTGAGGAGGTACAACATATGTATACTTCTGAGGGTGGAGGTGACTCCCGGAACCAGGAGGATAATGCACAGAACAATGGTCACAAGGCTAGAGGGCCTTCCACTTCGTCTAAAGCAGGAGAGCCGGTTAATGAGAAGTCTCTGGTTTCTGCTCTGACCAACATGCTGCAGCTTGGATCCTTGGGGGCGTTTTCCGGACCTCCTCGTCTTTGGAGTGATCAAGTTGATTTGGACGACCCGGCGGAACATCTTCCGCCGGTGGTTGTGGGGTGTGAGCCTTTGATTGTGCTGGATGGACATGCTGGAGTAGATGGACATGAGGCCGCCATTGCCCCCTCTTCACCGTTGCGTAGGCTGGAGGTGGCGGCTGCTTTGGATGTCGTGGCGGGAGGAGGCGGGCAAATGACCCAGCCCTCTTCCTCGACTTCTTCATCTCCGCTGAAGGGGCCCAAGGAAGGATCGGCGGCCATGGGTTCCCGAGGGGGACCAGAGGACCTCGGAGGGGCATGCGGGCAGGAGGCTTGCGCATCCCTTTCTACCCCTCAGGCAATACGCCCGCTGACGCCTCCGGTGGCGCCGTCACCGGCGACGGCAGCCCTGGTGGGAGGGTCGCCTGGGGCTGGCAGTCAGGGGCCCTGCTCGCCCTTCATTGCTTCGATGCGACATCCAGCGGCATCACCTGTTTTAGGTGCTACGGTTGCGCCCATGACTGGTGAGGCTCCCATGGCGTCCCCGGGATCCGGGCCTCGGCTGATGCAGAGGGAGGCTTCGAGGTCTCTTGGTGACTCTTCGGTTGTTCCAGTTCAGTTGAGCTCTGTTGGGGGTCGGGCAGGAGTCCCTACCCCATACATGGCTATGCGGGAGGAGGTCATTGCTTATGGAGGGATCCCGAATCCTGTTTCTGAGGGGCGGCAGATGAGCAGTCGTCTCCAGGAGCAGCCGGATGTGGATGACATGCAACTAAGGTGCGCTATGCGGGCGGCCAAGCTTCGTGACATTGAGGTCATTACCGGTATGTTAGTCAATACATCAAATTCACAATGCAAATAAATTAGGGGTTTCACTAGGTAATAATGGTAGTGAAATCACTAAATCAGTTAATGATATTCTTGATCTCGAAGCGGAGCGTGCTTTGGAAATGATTCGCAAGATAGTAGCTGTTAAACCCATGAATGATGCTGAGATAGATGCGTTGGGTGTCAGGGCTCTTGATAGTTTTTGTGTGGATCTTGCCCCTTCACTTCCTGAGACAGAGGAAGTAGAGGGAGTCGGGTCCCCTAAGGCCTCGAGCCATGTTGATATTCCGAAGGTTACTTCCCCAGAGCCCGGTTCTGAGGACCGATGGGAGGATCAGAATAAGCCTAAGCGGAAATGGAAACAGAAGGTTTATCCAGTTTCGGCTGTGCGTAGAAGTGCTAGGATCCGTACCTCTAAAAAATTTCATGATGAAATATGACAGGAATTTTTTGGAATAGCAGAGGTCTTAAAGACTTGGCTAAAAGAAGGTTTCTAGCGGAAACATCTATTGTCAGTTGGATTTTATTGCCCTGTCCGAGACTGGAAGGGATAATTTCACCCCCCCCAATTTCTTAGCATGTTATCGGGGGGTATAGACTTCGACTAGCACTGCCTACCTCCGAGAGGAAGGTCCGGAGGGGTCCTACTCGGGGTTAAGTGTGACTCATTGCAAGTTCAGAGTGTGGTCATGGGAGAGTTTGCGGTTAAGTTTCGGTTCAGATCAAAGGCCGATGGGTTTAATTGGGCTTTGGTGGCGGTGAAGGAAATATGCCCTAGAGGCAATAATAAAGTTATTATTTATTTCCTTATTTCATGATAAATGTTTATTATTCATGCTAGAATTGCATTAACCGGAAACATAATACATGTATGAATACATAGACAAACAGAGTGTCACTAGTATGCCTCTACTTGACTAGCTCGTTTATCAAAGGTGGTTATGTTTCCTAACCATAGGACATGAGTTGTCATTTGATTAATGGGATCAAATAATTAGGAGAATGATGTGATTGAGTTGACCCATTCCGTTAGCTTAGCATTTGATCGTTTAGTATGTTGCTATTGCTTTCTTCATGACTAATACATGTTCCTATGACTATGAGATTATGCAACTCCCGTTTACCGGAGGAAAACTTTGTGTGCTACCAAACATCACAACGTAATTGGGTGATTATAAAGGTTCTCTATAGGTGTCTCCGAAGGTACTTGTTGAGTTGGCGTATTTCGAGATTAGGATTTGTCACTCCGATTGTCGGAGAGGTATCTATGGGCCCACTAGGTAATGCGCATCACTATAAGCCTTCCAAGCATTGTAACTAATGAGTTAGTTGCGGGATGATGCATTACGGAACGAGTAAAGAGATTTGCCGGTAACGAGATTGAACTAGGTATTGAGATACCGACGATCGAATCTCGGGCAAGTAACATACCGATGACAAAGGCAACAACGTATGTTGTTATGCGGTTCGACCGATAAAGATCTTCGTAGAATATGTAGGAGCCAATATGGGCATCCAGGTTCCTCTATTGGTTATTGACCAGAGAAGTGTCTCGGTCATGTCTACATAGTTCTTGAACCCGTAGGGTCTGCATGCTTAAACGTTCGTTGATGATATAGTATTTATGAGTTATGTATGTTGGTAACCGAATGTTGTTCGGAGTTCCGGATAAGATCACGGACATGACGAGGAACTCCGGAATGCTCCGGAGATAAAGTTTGATACATGGGATAATAGTGTTTGGTCTCCAGAAGGGTTCCGGAATTCACCGGAAGGGGTTCCGGATATTTCCCGAAATGTTTGGGTATGAGAACACTTTATTTGGGCCAAAGGGGAAAGCTCGAAAGGTTTTTGGAAAGCGCAAAAGGAAGTTTTGCGGAGTCCAGGGACCCTAGCGTCTGGGTCCAGATGCCGGGAACCCTGGCGTCTGGCCCTAGAGTCCGAGAAGGACTCTTGCCTTTCGGATGAAACCGACTTTGTGGAGGCTTTTACTCCAAGTTTCGACCCCAAGGCTCAACATATAAATAGAGGGGTAGGGCTAGCACCCAAGACACATCAAGAAACACCAAGCCGTGTGCCGGCTACCACGTCCCCTCTAGTTTATCCTCTGTCATAGTTTTCGTAGTGCTTAGGCAAAGCCCTGCGGAGATTGTTCTTCACCAACACTGTCACCACGCTGTCGTGCTGCCGGAACTCATCTACTATTTCGCCCCTCTTGCTGGATCGAGAAGGCGAGGACGTCATTGAGCTGAACGTGTGCCGAACGCGGAGGTGCCATATGTTCGGTACTTGATTGGGACGGATTGTGAAGGTGTACGACTACATCAACCGCGTTGATAAACGCTTCCGCTTACGGTATACGTAGACAACACTCTCCCCTCTCGTTGCTATGCACGACCATGATCCTGCGTGTGCGTATGAATTTTTTTGAAATTACTACGTTCCCCAACAGTGGCATCTGAGCCAGGTTTTATGCGTAGATGTTATATGCACGAGTAGAACACAAGTGAGTTGTGGGCGATACAAGTCATACTGCTTACCAGCATGTCATACTTTGGTTCGGCGTATTGTTGGATGAAGCGACCCAGACCGACATTACGCGTACGCTTACGTAAGACTGGTTCTACCGACGTGCTTTGCACACAGGTGGCTGGCGGGTGTCAGTTTCTCCAACTTTAATTGAACCAAGTGTGGCTACACCCGGTCCTTGAGAAGGTTAAAACAACACTAACTTGATGAACTATCATTGTGGTTTTGATGTGTAGGTAAGAACGGTTCTTGCTCAGCCCGTAGCAGCCACGTAAAACTTGCAACAACAAAGTAGAGGACGTCTAACTTGTTTTTGCAGGGCATGTTGTGATGTGATATGGTCAAGACATGATGCTATATTTATTGTATGAGATGATCATATTTTGTAACGGAGTTATCGGCAACTGGCAGGAGCCATATGGTTGTCGCTTTATTGTATGCAATGTAATCGCCCTGTAATTGCTTTACTTTATCAGTAAGCGGTAGCGATAGTCGTAGAAGAAATAGTTGGCGAGACGACAACGATGCTACGATGGAGATCAAGGTGTCGCACCGGTGACGATGGTGATCATGACAGTGCTTTGGAGATGGAGATCACAAGCACAAGATGATGATGGCCATATCATATCACTTATATTGATTGCATGTGATGTTTATCCATTATGCATCTTATTCTGCTTCGTTTGACGGTAGCATTATAATATGATCTCTCACTAAATTTCAAGGTAAAAGTGTTCTCCCTGAGTATGCATTGTTGCCAAAGTCCGTCGTGTCGAGACACCACATGATGATCGGGTGTGATAAGCTCTACGTCCATCTACAAGCGGTGCAAGCCAGTTTTGCACACGCAGAATACTCGTGTTAAACTAGACGAGCCTAGCATATGCAGATATGGCCTTGGAACACTGGAGACCAAAAGGTCAAGCGTGAATCATATAGTAGATATGATCAACATAGTGATGTTCACCATTGAAAACTACTCCATCTCACGTGATGATCGGACATGGTTTAGTTGATTTGGATCACGTGATCACTTAGATGATTAGAGGGATGTCTATCTAAGTGGGAGTTCTTAAGTAATATGATTAATTGAACTTTAATTTCTCATGAACTTAGTCCTGATAGTATTTTACAAATAATGTTGTAGATCAATAGCTCGCATTTAGCTCCCTTGTTTTATTTTGATATGTTCCTAGAGAAAAATAAGTTGAAAGATGCTAATAGCAATGATGCGGACTGGATCTGTGATCTGAGGATTATCCTCATTGCTGCACAGAAATATTATGTCCTTGATGCACTGCTAGGTGACAGACCTATTGCAGGAGCAAATGCTGACGTTATGAACGTTTTGACAAAAGCTCGGTATGATGACTACTTGATAGTTTAGTGCACCATGCTTTACGACTTAGAACCGGGACTTCAAAAATGTTTTGAACGCCACGGAGCATATAAGATGTTCCAAGAGTTGAAATTGGAATTTTATACTCATGCCCGTGTCGAGAGGTATGAGACCTTTGACGGTACTTTGCCTACAAGATGGAGGAGAATTGCTCAGCTAGTGAGCATGTGCTCAGATTGTCTGGGTACTACAATTGCTTGAATCAAGTGGGAGTTAATATTCCAGATAAGATAGTGATTGACAGAATTATCTAGTCACCATGACCAAGTTAGTAGAACTTCGTGATGAACTAAAATATGCAAGGGATAACGGAAACAATTCCCAAGCTGTTCGTGATGTTGAAATCAACGAAGGTAGAAATCAAGAAAAGCATCAAGTGTTGATGGTTAACAAGACCACTAGTTTCAAGAAAAGGGCAAAAAGAAGAAGGGGGACTTCAAGAAGAACAACAAACAAGTTGCTGCTCGGGAGAAGAAACCCAAGTCTGGACCTAAGCCTAAGACTGAGTGCTTCTACTGCAAACAGACTGGTCACTGGAAGCAAAACTACCCCAAGTATTTGGCGGATAAGAAGGATGGCAAGGTGAACAAAGGTATATGTGATATACATGTTATTGATGTGTAACTTACCAGAGCTCGCAGTAGCACCTGGGTATTTGATATTGGTTCTGTTGCTAATATTTGCAACTCGAAACAGGGACTACGGATTAAGCGAAGACTGGCTAAGGACAAGGTGACGATGCGCGTGGGAAATGGTTCCAAAGTCAATGTGATCGCCGTCGGCACGCTACCTCTACATCTACCTTCGGGATTAGTTTTAGACCTAAATAATTGTTATTTGGTGCTAGCGGTAAGCATGAACGTTATATCTGGATCTTGTTTGACGTGAGACGGTTACTCATTTAGACATGAGAATAATGGTTGTTCTATTTATATGAGTAATATCTTTTATGGTCATGCACCCTTGAAGAGTGGTCTATTTTTGTTGAATCTCGATAGTAGTGATACACATATTCATAATGTTGGAGCCAAAAGATGTAGAGTCGATAATGATAGTGCAACTTATTTGTAGCACTGCTGTTTGGGTCATATTGGTATAAAGCGCATGAAGAAACTCCATACTGATGGACTTTTGGAATCACTTGATTATGAATCACTTGGTACTTGCGAACCATGCCTTATGTGCAAGATGACTAAAACACCATTCTCCGGAACTATGGAGCGAGCAATAGATTTGTTGGAAATCATACATACTGATGTATGTGGTCTGATGAATATTGAGGCTCGCGGCGGGTATCGTTATTTTCTCACCTTCACAGATGATTTGAGCAGATATGGGTATATCTACTTGAAGAAACATAAGTCTGAAACATTTGAAAAGTTCAAAGAATTTCAGAGTGAAGTGGGAAATCATCGTAACAAGAAAATAAACTTTCTACGATCTGATTGCAGAGGCAAATATTTGAGTTACGAGTTTGGTCTTTAATTAAAACAATGTGAAATAGTTTCACAAACTCATGCCACCTGGAACACCACAGTGTAATGGTGTGTCCAAATGTCATAACCGTACTTTATATGATATAGTGCAATCTATGATGTCTCTTACCAATTTACCACTATCGTTTTGGGGTTATGCATTAGAGACAGCTACATTCACATTAAAAAGGGCACCCTCTAAATCCGTTGAGACGACACTGTATGAACTATGGTTTAGCAAGAAACCTAAGCTGTCGTTTCTTAAAGTTTGGGGTTACGATGCTTATGTGAAAAAGTTTCATCTTGATAAGCTCAAACCCAAGTCGGAGAAGTGCATCTTCATAGGATACCCAAAAGTAACTGTTGGGTACACCTTCTATCACAGATCCGAAGGCAAGATATTTGTTGCTGAGAATGGATCCTTTCTAGAGAAGGAGTTTCTCTCGAAAGAAGTGAGTGGGAGGAAAGTAGAACTTGATGAGGTAACTGTACCTGCTCCCTTATTGGAAAGTATTTCATCACAGAAATCTGTTTATGTGACTCCTACACCAATTAGCAAGGAAGCTAATGATGATGCTCATGTAACTTCAGATCAAGTTACTACCGAACCTCGTAGGTCAACCAGAGTAAGATCCGCACCAGAGTGGTACGGTAATCCTATTTTGGAGGTCATGTTAATTGACCATGACGAACCTACGAACTATGAGGAAGCGATGATGAGCCCAGATTCCGCGAAATTCCTTGAGGCCGTGAAATCTGAGATGGGATCCATGTATGAGAACAAAGTGTGGACTTTGGTTGACTTGCCCGATGATCGGCAAGCCATAGAAAATAAATGGATCTTCAAGAGGAAGACATACGCTGATAGTAGTGTTACTATCTACAAAGCTAGACTTGTCGAGGTTCAAGGTGTTGACTACGATGAGACTTTCTCACTCGTAGCGATGCTTAAGTCTGTCCGAATCATGTTAGCAAATTGCCACATTTTATGAAATCTGGCAAATGGATGTCAAAACTACATTCCTTAATGGATTTCTTAAAGAAGAGTTGTATATGATGCAACCAGAAGGTTTTGTCGATCCTAAAGGTGCTAACAAAATGTGCAAGCTCCAGTGATCCATCTATGGACTGGTGCAAGCATCTCAGAGTTGGAATATACGCTTTGATGAGTTGATCAAAGCATATAGTTTTATACAGACTTGTGGTGAAGCCTGTATTTACAAGAAAGTGAGTGGGAGCACTACAACATTTCTGATAAATATATGTGAATGACATATTGTTGATCAGAAATAATGTAGAATTTTCTGGAAAGCATAAAGTAGTAATTGAAAGGAGTTTTTCAAATAAAGACCTCGGTGAAGCTACTTACATATTGAGCATCAAGATCTATAGAGATAGATCAAGACGCTTGATAAGGTTTTGAAATGAGTACATACCTTGACAAGATTTTGAAGTAGTTCAAAATGGAACAGTCAAAGAAAGAGTTCTTACCTATGTTACAAGGTGTGAAATTGAGTAAGACTCAAAGCCCGACCACGGTAGAAGATAGAAAGAGAATGAAAGTCATTCCCTATGCCTCAGCCATAGTTTTTATAAAGTATGCCATGCTGTGTACCAGATCTATTGTATACCCTACACTGAGTTTAGCAACGAAGTACAATAGTGATCTAGGAGTAGATCACTAGACATCGGTCAAAATTATCCTTAGTGGAATAAGGATATGTTTCTCGATTATGGAGATGACAAAAGGTTTGTCGTAAAGGGTCACATCGATGCAAATTTTGACACTGATCCAGATGACTCTAAGTCTCAATCTGGATACATTTTGAAAGTGGGAGCAATTAGCTAGAGTAGCTCTGTGCAGAGCATTGTTGACATAGAAATTTGCAAAATACATACGGATCTGAATGTGGCAGACCCGTAGACTAAACTTCTCTCACAAGCAAAACATGATCACACCTTAGTACTCTTTGGGTGTTAATCACATAGCGATGTGAACTAGATTATTGACTCTATTAAACCCTTTGGGTGTTGGTCACATGACGATGTGAACTATGGGTGTTAATCACATGGTGATGTGAACTATTGGTGTTAAATCACATGGCGATGTGAACTAGATTATTGACTCTAGTGCAAGTGGGAGACTGAAGGAAATATGCCCTAGAGGCAATAATAAAGTTATTATTTATTTCCTTATTTCATGATAAATGTTTATTATTCATGCTAGAATTGTATTAACCGGAAACATAACACATGTGTGAATACATAGACAAACAGAGTGTCACTAGTATGCCTCTACTTGACTAGCTCGTTGATCAAAGATGGTTATGTTTCCTAACCATAGACATGAGTTGTCATTTGATTAACGGGGTCACATCATTAGGAGAATGATGTGATTGACTTGACCCATTTCTTTAGCTTAGCACTTGATCGTTTAGTGTTTGGTCTCCAGAAGGGTTCCGGAATTCACCGGAAGGGGTTCCGGATGTTTCCCGAAATGTTTGGGTACGAGAACACTTTACTTGGGCCAAAGGGGAAAACCCACAAGGTTTTTGGAAAGTGCAAAAGGAAGTTTTGTAGAGTCCAGGGGCCAGACGCCGGGAACCCTGGCGTTTGGCCCTGGAGTCCGAGAAGGACTCTTGCCTTTCGGGTGAAACCAACTTTGTGGAGGCTTTTACTCCAAGTTTCGACCCCAAGGCTCAACATATAAATAGAGGGGTAGGGCTAGCACCCAAAACACATCAAGAAACACCAAGCCGTGTGCCGGCTACCCCGTCCACTCTAGTTTATCCTCTGTCATAGTATTTGTCGTGCTTAGGCGAAGCCCTGCGGAGATTGTTCTTCACCAACACCGTCACCACGCCGTCGTGCTGCCGGAACTCATCTACTACTTCGCCCCTCTTGATGGATCGAGAAGGCGAGGACATCATCGAGCTGAACGTGTGCTGAACACGGAGGTGCCGTATGTTCGGTACTTGATCGGGACGGATCATGAAGGTGTACGACTACATCAACCGCGTTGATAAACGCTTCTGCTTACGGTCTACGAGGGTACGTAGACAACACTCTCCCCTCTCATTACTATGCATCACCATGATCCCGTGTGTGCTTCGGAATTTTTTTGAAACTACTACGTTCCCCAACAGGCGGTATATGGTGCCGCGCAGCCAGAACTCAAGCCAGATTTTTTGGCCGATCTTGTCCACATCTGTGGTAGTGAACAGCTCCCTATCCTCATTGGGGGCGATTTCAACATTATTCGAAGGAAGGAGAAAAAGAATAATGAGAATTTTGACGGCAGATGGTCGTTTATGTTCAATACTATAATCAGAAGCTTGGATCTTAGAGAGATCGAGCTCTCTGGTAGGAAATTCACTTGGGCCAATTCGCTACCTAATCCGACTTTTGAGAAGCTGGACCGTGTCCTTGCTAACGTCGAATGGGAACACCCCCTCGCAACAGTCTAGGCGTTATCACGTGCAATTTTGGACCACACCCCGTTACTTGTTGACTCTGGCGATCCTACCCATGTGGGAAATAAGGACACCTTTTCTTTTGAATTATCGTGGTTTGATAGAGAAGGGTTCCTTGATTTGATTGCTATAGAATGGGCAAAAAATTCAGGAGGAAGGTCCTGTTGAAAGGTGGCAGAATAAGATTAGGCATCTACGAAGACTCCTTCATGGATGTTCTAAACATACGCATGGGATTTATAAGGCTGAGAAGGAAATGTTCCTTTTTCTTATTCAATCCCTAGATTTAAAAGCCGAGTCCGCTATCTTAGATACTAGAGAGCTGGAAACTAAGGTGGAGGCGGAATTGAGACTGAAAGAACTTCTTCGGGAGGAGGAATTGAAGTGGGTATTGCGAGCTAAGGTTTGCAAAATCGTACAAGGGGATGATAACACTCAGTTCTTCCATATGATTGCAAATGGAAAACACCGCAAGAAGAGGATATTTCAGCTAGAGCGGGATGAGGGGACGATTTTAGGACAAGAAAATCTTAAAGTGTATATAACCAATTACTATAAGCAGCTGTTTGGGCCTCCGGAGGATAACTTTGTGTCCTTAGATGAGTCCAGGGTTGAGGATGCCCCTCAACTTGCGTCAGACGAGAATGAGATTTTGACTGCCCCTTTTACGGAGAAAGAGGTGTTTGAGGCCATTTCACAAATGAAAAACAATAAGGGTCGAGGGCCGGATGGTTTTCTGGCGGATTTTTATAAAAAATGCTGGCATATTATCAAAGGGGATTTGCTTCCGATGTTTCATGATCTATTCTCTGGACAGCTTCAGTTGTTTCAACTTAATTTTGGAACGATAACTCTACTCCCTAAGAAAACAAAGGCCATTCGTATTGAGCAGTTCAGGCCTATCTGTCTTCTTAATGTCAGTTTCAAAATTTTCAGCAAGGTTGGGACTAATAGGCTTACGAAAATTGCGCACTCTGTGGTGCAGCCGTCCCAAATCGCTTTCATGCCGGACAGAAACATTCTAGAAGGGGTTGTCGTCCTGCATGAAACGCTCCATGAAATCCACACGAAAAAACTGGACGGAGTTGTTTTCAAAGTGGACTTTGAGAAGGCATACGATAAGGTCAAATGGCCCTTCCTTCAACAGGCTTTGCGTATGAAAGGTTTTGATCAGGCCCGGAGACACCAGGTAGACTCTTTCACGCAAAAAGGGAGTGTTGGGATTAAAGTGAATGATGATATAGGTCACTATTTCCAAACACACAAAGGGCTGAGGCAAGGAGATCCGATGTCACCTATCCTCTTCAACATAGTGGTCGATATGTTGACAATTCTCATAGGAAGGGCTAAGGATGCGGGTCAGGTAGGTGGCCCCGTCCCGCACTTAGTTGATGGAGGTGTATCCATTCTATAGTATGCCGACGATACTATCATCTTCATGGAGCACGATTTAGCAAAAGCGTGAAACATGAAGCTAGTGTTATGCTTATTCGAACAATTGACCGGGTTAAAGATTAATTTCCATAAGAGTGACTGTTCTGTTTCGGGAGAGCTAATGATGACCAAGATGCGTACAAACAATTGTTCAGATGTGAATTGGGGGCTTTACCTTTCACATATCTAGGTATACCAATTCACCATCGTAAGCTGACCAACAGAGAATAGAAGTGCATTGAGGACCGTTTTGAGAAGAAATTGACTTGCTGGAAAGGCAAGCCGATGTCATACGGAGGACGACTAATTCTTATTAATTCGGTCCTCACGAGTATGCCCATGTTTCTTCTCTCCTTTTTTGAGGTACCGGTTGGAGTCCGGAAGAGGTTAGACTTTTATCGATCATGCTTCTTCTGGCAGAGTGATGAACTGAAGCGAAAATATAGACTTGCTAAATGGGATATCATTTGTCGGCCGAAAGACCAAGGGGGTCTAGGTATTGAGAATCTGGAAGTGAAGACCAGATGTCTCCTTAGCAAGTGGCTGTTTAAGCTTTCTATCGAGACGGAGGCCACATGGGCTCAGATTTTGCGAAACAAATACCTCCACTCTAGAACCCTGGCCCAGGTGACAGTGAGGCCGACTGATTTGTCTTTTTGAAAAGGACTGGTGATAGTTAAGCCACTCTTTTTCAATAGGACAAGGTTCATAGTTGGAAACGGTACTGCTACGAGGTTCTGGGAGGATACATGGCTGGGGGAGACGCCCCTCGCACACCAATATCCTTCTTTGTATAACATTGTTCAGCGTAAAGACGCTTACGTTGCAACAGTACTTCAATCCACTCCACTCAATATTCAATTTCGGAGGACGCTAGTGGGAAACCGTTGGGAAGCCTGGCTCAATCTTGTGAGAAGATTGATGGACATTCAGTTGCCGCAATAACCCGATAAATTATACTGGAAACTAACTAAGAATGGAGAGTTCTCGGTTAAATCCATGTATTTGGATATGATTAACTCTAGCGTGATTCCTAGATCGAAACATGTTTGGAAAGTTAAAGTACCTTTGAAAATCAAAGTGTTTATGTGCTTTGTGCATAAACAAGTTATTTTAACAAAGGATAATTTGGTAAAACGCAATTGGACAGGATCTACAAGATGTAGTTTTTGTGACCAACATGAATCAATCAAACACCTCTTTCTTGATTGTCCTCTGGCAAAAATTATGTGGCGGTCGGTTCACATAACTTTCAACATTACTCCATCGACTTCTATCAACACGTTATTTGGGACGTGGTTTGATGGGATAGATACTGCTACAGCGAGACACATTCGTGTGGGAGTATGTGCTTTATTGTGGGCAGTCTGGAACTGCAGAAATGATTTGGTCTTTAACAGAACAACAAACATTCATTTTTTGCAGGTTATCTTCAGAGCCACCGCGTTGATCCGTATGTGGTCGCTACTCACTCCGATGGAGGCCAGGGAGCGTTTGGTTACTGGGTCTACCCAATGGGAGATGGTAGCACGGGATATTTTCAACCCGTTTGGATGGCGGTCATGTAATAGGATAGGCATGTAGTGCTCCTACCTTTTGCCAGCCGGTTGTGGCCTTTCTTTTACTGCTTACACTACAAGAAATATGTCAACTTGTGACCACCACTATTGGTCACTGAAAGGTCATGGTTTTTCATTTGCGACCTTTTTGTGACCAAAAACAGAAGGTCAAAAGCTGGCGGTCATAAACTGACTATAGCGACCTTTCTTCTGGAATGGTCGAAGACGTTTATGACCAAAATACATCTACTGTGGCGTTTTGGTCACTAGCAACCTACCCAAGCCACGTAGGCATCCAGCGTGGCAAGCTGATGTGGCACAAGATTCAGCCCGATCCGATTCAGCATTTTACATGGGCCGAGCCCAACAATTTGGCCTTTTTATATATTTTTCTGTCAATTTTTTATCAGCTTCATGGGCCAGGCCCAACAATTCATCCTTGTTAGTTTTTGAGGCCCTCGAGCTTTTTGCGGTCCATTTCTTTTTTCTGTAAGACTTTTCATTTCATTTTTGAAATTGTTCGATGCTTGTTGGTATGTGGCCTGTTTCAGCCCAATTATTTTTCCAGTTTGGCCCAAGCAGACTTTAGCCCAATCACACACATACATCCAACATTATTTCATTCAAATTAGGAAAACTCCCAGGTTTACATAACACAAAAAGAAAATATCTCCCGGGTTTAAATAACACAAAAAATCATCTCAGGAATACATTTCCTTACACAGGAATATACAATAAGAAAATGATGGCACATCTGCTACTATCATAATAGCATAATGTACTTTTTTTAACGGAACAGTACAATGGATTTCATTGCTCTCTCTTATGCGACATGCTCCAGCTGCCACAACTTGCCGTCCTACAATGAGAGAGATATAACATTAGTGGAGCAAACTGTTGTCCAGGCACATTAGTTTTATGAGAAAACTGATCCATGAAGCAAGACCAGAACACATTCTGCGCAACTTTTGATAACACAATTTGGATTAAACAACAGATTATGCTTAGCTAACTTAGAAACAAGTACTGCCTATGATGCATGTCTATCTATGTGCATTGCATTTTACTTTGTTCAAAAGTAGAAGCTACATGTCCATTTTTTCAGGTTTGAAGCTGTAAATTACTAAATTTTGCCACACTAGAATGTTATCCAGAAAGAATGATACGAGGCAGGCGGCGTCCATTATCGACGATCTCGCCGAGGTGCATGGAGATGGAGTTGAGCTGGGCCAGAGGTCTTCCAGGCATATGTTGTTCACCTGATCACCACCTCCCTGCATGCCACACACACACTGCAAGTTATATTACATACAGACAGATTGTGTTTCTAATGCCCAGCCGCCACATGCCGTTGTTAGTCAGCAACTAACACAACATAATTAACAGCCAACTAAAGCTTAATACAAGATATTTTCATAGTTGGCATGCATCAATACAGGAATCTACAATGTTGGATAAGGTGATAAAGAAAAACAGAAATAGTGGAGTTGGAAACATATGCAGCATAATGACTATACAGCAGTGGGTATGCAGAAATAGTGGGTATGTAGCTGGTTCATCATCTTGTCATATACTTGTACAAAACAAATATGGATACAACTATACAGCAGTTGGGGGCACATACTTGTATGAAATCAAACAGTAGCATTTTAACAACAATGATTACCATTTAAAATGAGATGTCATAGGTTCTGGCTCAAGGTTTGTAACATGTCAGGTTGATGCATTAATCTAGCATAAGCACATTAGAAACCAAACTTATAATGCAGATTATACAATACAACCTAACACGATATGGAACAAACTACAACCTAGGAAAATCAAAGCCATAACATTGTCCAATCGGTCTATCTTATTGCTACTACCACATCAGGAATAAAGTAGATCAACATATCAATACTGTTATCTACAAACACAATTACACATCCTTGCAAAACTGAAGCTAATTTCGATCACGCAGTTGCCTCCATGGGCAAAGCTCTGTAGCAGGCTCGCCTGGCCACTCAGACAATATCCTCGATCTGCAAGGGCAAGAACAAGAGTAAGTTTTGGTCACATTAATAAGATGATGATATAAAAAAATGATTGACAGATGGTGAAATGTACACAAGACATCATGTTTTATTGCTTCCTTCTAATTGCTCACACAAATAACATGCCGGTCCTATGTTTGCAGTACAGAAAGCCACAAATAATTTGGTGGCAGACAGAATATTTATGCTTCCCTTTTTAATGGAGCCCGAGACCAAATACACCCTCGTCAATAATGCAAGTCCGGAGATGCAATGCAACATTGGAGAGGGAGGGAGGAGCTCGATCATCAATATTGTAGCAACAATAATACCCTCGGCATTCTACCATATGGATTGCAGAAGTTGACACACAATTATTTCCAAATTACACTATCATCAATATTTGTCTAATGCAGGAATTAACCATCTATTTGGTACTACACGTCTAAAGTATTTGAAAAAATAAATCCATCAGCACCACGAACTTGCAGAGTAACAAAAGGCCCTGAAAAATTATCTAAAAGGCCGTCAGGCCCACGACAGGCAAATTATTGTGTAGTACAGGCGACATCAACACCAACTGGAACTCACTTGAGGCGCACATGGCATCTAGCACCAATTTACAGCGAGCACGTACCTTTGCGGGAAGCTCCCTAGTAGCCGCGAGCAGAAGGAGAAGGCTTGGTGCCTAGGTGTGGTCATAGTCATAGGCGTCCCTGCCACCGGAAGCCCCTCCGCCGCCTGCTCGCCCTCCTGTAGGCGCCGACACCACCAGCTCGTTCACCGCTGGGAGGCAGAACGCAGCCGACTGCCCGGACCCCGCCCACGTGGACGCCATCTGACCCCGCATCAGCGACGGGTGGCGTGGCAGCTGAGGAAGCAGGTGGTACCCGTCTCGCGCCAAGCTTGCCTCCTCGAACCCATCGGCTGTCGTGGGCTGGCTCGCCTCCACCGGAATGCCATGCTTGTGCAGCCCGCGTCCTCGATCCTGGATGTCGACTCCCGTGGATGCATCGCGGACCGTGCTGACCGCCGGCGCCGGCTTCGGGTCGCCACCGTGGGGCGAAGGAGTGGCGCTGACGGAGAGAGAGCAGCCGGAGCGACACCAAGCAGTCCGCTCTCCGGCCGCCGGGTCACCACCCCGCGATCTGGAGCACAACATCTCTGCTGCTACCCTAAACCCTGGAACTCTCTGTGGGTGGTGTAACACCCTCGATGCGACTATATCTCCCACGTGTCGAGGCACGACTTAGAGGCATAATCGCATTGAAGGCATATGTCGCAAGTGAGGTAATCTTCACACAACCCATGTAATATAATAAGGGAAAGAGATTACATAGTTGGCTTACAATCGCCACTTCACACAATTACATAAATAAAGCAATTACAACAACCAAATACAATCAGGGCCCGACTACGGAGCCAAAATAAAAGAAGAACCCCAAATGCGACAAAGGTCCCCGATCGACCCCAACTGGGCTCCACTACTGATCAACTAGAACGAAACACCACAAAGGACAAGATCTTCATCGAGCTCCTCCTGAGCTTGGTTGCGTCAACTGCACGGTGTCATCGGCACCTGCAAGCAGGTTTTGGAAGTATCTGTGAGCCACGGGGACTCAGCAATCTCGCACCCTCGCGATCAAGACTATTTAAGCTTATGGGTAAGGTAAAGGTATGAAGTGGAGCTGCAGCAAGCGACTAGCATATATGGTGGCTAACATGCGCAAAAGAGAGCGAGAAGAGAAAGCAAAGCACGTTCGAGAATCTATGATCAAGAAGTGATCCTAGAACAACCTACGTCAAGCATAACTCCAACAACCATGTTCACTTCCCGGACCCCGCTGAAAAGAGACCATCACGGTTACACATGCGGTTGATTCATTTTAATTAAGGTCGACTTTAGGTTTTCTACAACCAGACGTTAACAAATTCCCATCTGCCCATAACCGCGGGCACGGCTTTCGAAAGTTCAAATCCCTGCAGGGTGTTCCAACTTAGCCCATCACAAGCTCTCACGGTCAACGAAGGAATAGACCTCCACCCGAGACGTTCCGATCAGACTCGGTATCCCGGTACAACAAGACATTTCGACAGGGTAAAACTAAACCAGCAACACCGCCCGATGTGCCGACATCCTGATAGGAGCTGCACATATCTCGTTCTCAGGGCAACACCGGATAAGCAATCCGTACAACTAAAACCAGCCCTCGAGTTTCCTCGAGGTGGCGCTGCAAGGGGCTCTAGTTTGGACCAGCGCTTAGACAAGCACTGGCCCGGGGGGGGGGGGGGGTTAAAATAAAGATGACCCTCGGGATGCGCGTCTCCCAAGGGAGAAAGGCTAGGTGGCAAATGGTAAAACCAATGTTGGGCATTGCTGGAAAAGCTTTACTTAAGGCGAACTGTCAAGGGGTTCCCATAATAGCCCAACCGCGTGAGGAACGCAAAATCCGGGAACATAACACCGATATGACGGAAACTAGGGCGGCAAGAGTGGAACAAAACACCAGGCATAAGGCCGAGCCTTCCACCCTTTACCAAGTATATAGATGCATTTAATAAATAAGATATATTGTGATATCCCAACAAGTAAACATGCTCCAAAAAAAAGGAAACAACATCTCCATGTTCCAACAAAGAACAAACTTCAATCTTCACCTGGAACTAAGAACGCTATAAGAGGGGCTGAGCAAAGCGGTAACATAGCCAATCAACGGTTTGCTAGGACATGGTGGGTTAGAGGTTTGACATGGCAATTGGGAGGCTGACAAGCAAATGGTAGGCATCGAAGCATTGGCATGGCAAAGAGCGAGCAAACTAGCACAGCAAAGATAATAGTGATTTCAAGGGTATGATCATCTTGCCTGAAATCCCGCAAGGAAGAAGAACAAGTCCATGAAGAAGATAAACAGACGTAGACGAACGGGTCCTCACAAACGCGACGTTATCGGAATCAACCCGAAGAAACAACACCGGAAAGAAGCAAACAATCATGGTAAACAACCACCACATAAACATGGCATGATGCACAATCAAGTATGATGCATGTCCGGTTTAATGAAGCATGGCATGGCAATATGCACCAATACTACAAATTAAGTGGAGCTCAATATGCAACGAGTTGCATATTGACGGAGCACCACATCAATTATTTAGTTCGATCTCGTTTATGTACCCAACAACATTAAATGTTGTTAAACATGGCAAGAGAGTGAAGCAAAGCAAAACTACCTATCTAGTCAAGGTTAAATGAGGCCGGAAACAACGAACAACAATTCCGGAAACTCCTCATGAGCATAAACTAGGTTTGGTACTGTTCTGCCCTAAACATTATTTTAGAGTTGTTAAACATGCAATATGAGTGCTCCAAATTAAACTAGACATTTTTCTACCCCATTTACATATAAAGATTATTTAAATCGGAGCTACGGTTATTTAGTTATGAATTAAAGCATTTTAACATGGCATAGGAGCAAAAATTAAACAAACAGCATTTTAAACATTTCAAACATAGATGAAAGTTGGATATTATTAATCTACACAAAATTCTGAGCAAGTTTCATATATAAAACATTTTAAACCGATGCACGGTTAGTGAGTTATTAGATGCATGAACTAGGAGGACTATTCTGCAAAACTGGCAACCCTGGATAAATGGGCAAAATCGCTCCTCAGAAAAAAAACATGAATCGGGCCGAATCTGGGCAAGCCCAACAGCAGAAGGAAAAAAATGGGGCGATGGGTGCTCTCTCACCACGGGCTCCGGCCCGGCTGGAGGGGAAGCAGGCCAAGGCGGGGGCGGCGCGCTAGGCCGGATGGAGCTGGCCTCGGAGGCCAAGGCGGCGCTGGGCCTTGGCGCCTGCGACTGGAGAGGAGGCCTGGCGCTGGCTGCGGGAAGCTGGGCCGGCGATGCTGGCCCTGGGAGCTTCAGCCCATGCGGGGAGGAGGCGGAGGCGCTCGTCTCCCTCGATCCCGATGGGATCCCAGGAGGCAAGGGCGGCGGCGCCCGATGGCGATGACGGCGAGGGACGGCGGAGACCTGCCAGTTCCGGGCGCGGGGAGCGGAAGCCAAGGCTGCAGGACCTGTTCCCGAGGTCAGCGGGGCTCGGCGATGATGGTCGGCGCCGGCGACGAGGATCTGGGAGGCGGCGGCGCAGTGCTCCGGCGTGGGCGGCGCTGTGAAGCAGGCGTGGGGAGCGGCGGCGCAGTGCTCCGGCGTGGGCGGCGCTGTGAAGCAAATTTCCGCCGATTCAGCTCGAAGCGGGTCAAATTTGAACTGTAGCTGCCTTGTAGTTTGCTATTTATTTTTCCAAAAATCATTTCTAGGTACAAAAGTATCTATTTAATAAGAGAAACACTAAAAAAAATCCAAGATTCAACCACTAGCTAGGAACGGTCATTCCCGCCGTTTTGACCGCATTTTGAAACGGGCATAAAAATTCAAAAAAAATCAAAAAATGGAAAACCTTCGCATTGTGTCATTATATGTGGCCAAGTTACCAGCAAAAATTATAAACTTGTAATACGATAATTATTTTTAAAAAATGTTCTCATAAACGAGCTATCAAGTGTGAAGATGCATGGCTTTCAACCCAAATGCTCAATCTTATGGCCACATTCATGGCATAGTCTGTTCAAATGATCTCATATTGTGCATAAGGGTGCATCTTGGAATTCCAAACAATGTTTCCTAAGGGAGTTTTCATTTTCTTTGCACGGAAAATTCATTTTCCATTTTCCAAGTGCCCCAAATGAGGTTTTTTTGTGAAGGACCTACCAAATATTTATTGCAAAATTGGACCAAATTAATTTTATAAAATACTAGACCATATTTAATGCACAATTGACAAAATGGTTGGGTGTCAAAAGTTTTTATCCACCTCTGGTGAAAAAGACACATTTCCGCTGATTTAGTTGGAAGCGGGTCAAATTTGAACTGTGGCCGCCTCATAGTTTGCTCTTTATTTTTTCCAAAAATCATTTCTAGGCACATAAGTATCTATTTAATCAGAGAAATACCAAAAAAATTCCAAGATTCAACCACTAGCTAGGAACGGTCATTCCCGCCGTTTTGACCGCATTTTGAAACAGGCATAAAAAATTCAAAAAAATCAAAAAATTGCAACACCTTCGCATTGTGTCATTATATGTGGCCAAGTTACCAGGAAAAATAATAAACTTGAAATACGGCAATTATTTTAAAAAAGTGTTCTCAGAAACGAGCTATCATGTGTGGAGATGAATGCCTTTCAAGCCAGATGATCAATCTTATGGCCACATTCATGGCATAGTTTGTTCAAATGATCTCATATTGTGCACAAGGGTGCATATTGGAATGGCAAACAATGTTGCCTAAGGGAGTTTTCATTTTCTTTGCATGGAAAATTCGTTTTCCATTTTTCGAGTGCCCGAAATGAGTTTATTTTGTGAAGGACCTACAATATATTTATTGCAAAATTGGACCAAATCAATTTTCTAAAATACTAGGCCATATTTAATGCACAATTGACCAAATGGTTGGGTTTCAAAAGTTTTTATCCACCTCTCGTGAAAAAACCAAATTTCCGCCGATTCAGTTGGAAGCGGGTCAAATTTGAACAGTGGCTGCCTCATAGTTTGCTCTTTATTTTTTCCAAAAATCATTTCTAGGTACATAAGTATCTATTTAATCAGAGAAACACCAAAAAACTTCCAAGATTCAACCACTAGCTAGGAACGGTCATTCCCGCCGTTTTGACCGCATATTGAAACGGGCATAAAAAATTCAAAAAAATCAAAAAATTGCAAAACCTTTGCGTTGTGTCGTTATATGTGGCCAAGTTAGCAGGAAAAATAATAAACTTGAAATACGAAATTATTTAAAAAAGTGTTTTCAGAAACGAGCTATCATGTGTGGAGATCAATGCCTTTCAAGCCGGATGATCAATCTTATGGCCACATTCATGGCATAGTTTGTTCAAATGATCTCATATTGTGCACAAGGGTGCATATTGGAATGGCAAACAATGTTGCCTAAGGGAGTTTTCATTTTCTTTGCATGGAAAATTCGTTTTCCATTTTTCGAGTGCCCGAAATGAGTTTATTTTGTGAAGGACCTACAATATATTTATTGCAAAATTGGACCAATTTAATTTTCTAAAATACTAGGCCATATTTAATGCACAATTGACCAAATTTTTGGGTTTCAAAAGCTTTTATACACCTCTGGTGAAAAAGAGAAATTTCCGCCGATTCAGCTGGAAGCGGGTCAAATTTGAACTGTGGCTGCCTCATAGTTTGCTCTTTATTTTTTCCAAAATCATTTCTAGGTACATAAGTATCTATTTAATCAGAGAAACACCAAAAAATTCCAAGATTCAACCACTAGCTAGGAACGGTCACTCCCGCCGTTTTGACCGTATTTTGAAACGGGCATAAAAAATTAAAAAAAATCAAAAAATTGCAAAACCTTCGCATTGTGCCATCATATGTGGCCAAGTTACCAGGAAAAATAATAAACTTGAAATACGGCAATTATTTAAAAAAGTGTTCTAAGAAATGAGCTATCATGCATGAAGATTCAGGGCTTTCAAGCCAAATGATCAATCTTATGGCCACATTCATGGCATAGTTTGTTCAAATGATCTCATATTTGTGCACAAGGGTGCATCTTGGAATTATAAACAATTTTGCCTAAGGGAGTTTTCATTTTCTTTGCACGGAAAATACATTTTCCATTTTCCGAGTGCCCGAAATGAGTTTTTTTTGTGAAAGACCTACCATATATTTGTTGCAAAATTGGACCAAATCAATTTTCTAAAATACTAGGACATATTTAATGCACAATTGACAAAATGGTTAGGTGTTAAAAGGTTTGATCCACCTCTGGTGAAAAAGACAAATTCCCGCCGATTCAGTAGGAAGCGGGTCAAATTTGAACTGCAGTTGCCTCATAGTTTACTATTTATTTTTTCCAAAAATCATTTATAGTTACATAAGTACCTATTTAATCATAAATACATGGTTTGGTGGCGATACGTCGAGGTTTGGGCGGTGGCCGAGGCCCCCAACTCTAGAGCGCGTAAACTCGCATGCCCGCCGCGTGGTCACCGCGTGACCGTGGCGTTGCCATGTGTTCTGGGCAGCCTAGGCATGTCTAGTGGGTTGGGCAGTCCCCAGGTAGGTACTAGGAAGAAAATTACAACATAAGATTCTCACGAGGAGACTGATTGATGCTCAAACATGAATTAGCAGCCAAGTGTTTGATTAGCGGTACATGAAATGTACATGGCTAATGGGCATGAGTTTTGGTTGAGGATGATCAGTTACTAAGAAGACCGTCTTCACAAATTTTCAGCTCAAAAGGAGGAGCCTAGGTGGTACTTGCTTTGCAAACTACCACACTAGACATAAATACGGATGTTGAAGCTCGGCTCAAAATAATGAATGGATTGTTCTGGCATTTGGTGGAGGATGGTTATTTGGGCATAGGAAAGCACTGTAGAAAATGGATACTATTTGGACATGCCAAAGTGGTACTTCCTTCACAAACTATTGTTCTGAACAGAATAGGAAAATCAATATTTTTGAATTATTTTTAAACTAGGCAAGGAAGGTTTTTTACATATTTGACGAAGATATCACCCAAAGAATTTATAAGATTTTTATGGGAATTTTAGGAATGACAGAAATATAGGTTGCTTCACAACCTAGGGCAAAAACTGCCACATGGACATGACACATTGGCAAAACTGATGAGGTGGCGCCTAGTCATAGCAACCCACCACAATTTACAAGGTTATGACCATCTATATTGGTCATGATCAGCTAGAAATAAGGCAGCAGACCAGTGCTATCAGCTTTATGACCATTTCGTGTAAGGAAATTACGACCTTTCTGACCAAAGTGGTCGTTACAGTTTAGGGTTTGGAGCCCCCCGAATAGCTTTTGACCAATTGGTCTAAAATGGTCATAAATTTATGACCAATTCTTCGAGGGTCACTGACAGAAGGTCATAAGTTGACATATTTCTTGTAGTGTTAGCTCTTCGTGGGCCTGTTTTGCATTTCTTTGTTAGAGACTTGGAGACTTTTGTTGGACCTTCTGCTTATTAATAATATTGGCCGTATGCATCGTTTCAATGCAGAGGCTGGGGTGATCCCACCTTTTCGAAAAAAGCACACCCAGCCTCTCTGAACTTGTGAATGGTGGTCGTTGCGCTAGATCGAGGTCGAGGTGTACAACGGCGACAAGCTGGCGATCAAGGCCGTGAACCTGGCGTGCGCAGTACAACGTGACACTGCACTGGCATGGCCTCCGCCAGCTGCGCGACGGCACTGACACGACCTCTCTTCTATATCTACGGCCATGGCAGCGTTGTTCTCCTCTCTTACGTGAGAATATATATGTTGGAAATATGCCCTAGAGGCAATAATAAAAGGATTATTATTATATTTCCTTGTTCATGATAATTGTCTTTTATTCATGCTATAATTGTGTTATCCGGAAATCGTAATACATGTGTGAATAATAGACACCAACATGTCCCTAGTAAGCCTCTAGTTGACTAGCTCGTTGATCAATAGATAGTCATGGTTTCCTGACTATGGGCATTGGATGTCATTGATAACGAGATCACATCATTAGGAGAATGATGTGATGGACAAGACCCAATCCTAAACATAGCACAAGATCGTATAGTTCATTTGCTAGAGTTTTCCAATGTCAAGTATCCTTTCCTTAGACCATGAGATCGTGTAACTCCCGGATACCATAGGAGTGCTTTGGGTATACCAAACGTCACAACGTAACTGGTTGACTATAAAGGTATACTACGGGTATCTCCGAAAGTGTCTGTTGGGTTAACGGATCAAGACTGGGACTTGTCACTCCGTATGACGGAGAGGTATCACTGGGCCCACTCGGTAATGCATCATCATAATGAGCTCAAAGTGACCAAGTGTCTGGTCACGGGATCATGCATTACGTATGAGTAAAGTGACTTGCCGGTAACGAGATTGAACGAGGTATTGGGATACCGACAATCGAATCTTGGGCAAGTAACATACTGATTGACAAAGGGAATTGTATACAGGATTGCTTGAATCCTCGACATCGTGGTTCATCCGATGAGATCATCGAGGAGCATGTGGGAGCCAACATGGGTATCCAGATCCCGCTGTTGGTTATTGGCTGGAGAGTCGTCTCGGTCATGTCTACATGTCTCCCGAACCCGTAGGGTCTACACACTTAAGGTTCGGTGATGCTAGGGTTGTAGGGATATGTATATGCAGTAACCCGAATGTTGTTCGGAGTCCCGGATGAGATCCCGGACATCACGAGGAGTTCCAGAATGGTCCGGAGGTAAAGAATTATATATAGGAAGTGCTATTTCGGCTATCGGGACAAGTTTCGGGGTCACCGGTATTGTACCGGGACCACCGGAAGGGTCCCGAGGGCCCACCGGGTGGGGCCACCTGCCCCGGGGGGCCACATGGGCTGTAGGGGTGTGTGCCTTGGCCTATATGGGCCAAGGGCACCAGCCCCAAGAGGCCCATGCGCCAGGAGATCAAGAAAGGAAGAGTCCTAAAGGGGGAAGGCACCTCCTAGGTGCCTTGGGGAGGAGGGATTCCTCCCTTGGCCGCCGCCCCCCTAGGAGATTGCATCCCCTAGGGCCGGCGCCCCCCCCCCGTAGGCTCCCTATATATAGTGGGGGAAGGAGGGCCTCTCGCCCCACGCCTTTGGTGCCTCCCTCTCCCTCTCCAACACCTCCTCCTCCTCCATAGAGCTTGGCGAAGCCTTGCCTGAGTACTGCAGCTCCACCACCACCACGCCGTCGTGCTGCTGCTGGAGCCATCTTCCTCAACCTCTCCTTCCCCTTGCTGGATCAAGAAGGAGGAGACATTACGCTGACCGTGCGTGTGTTAAACGCGGAGGTGCCGTCCGTTCGGCGCTAGGATCTCCGGTGATTTGGATCACGTCGAGTACGCCTTCCTCATCCCCGTTCTTTGAACGCTTCCGCGCGTGATCTACAAAGGTATGTAGATGCAATCCGATCACTCTTTGCTAGATGAACTCCTAGATGGATCTTGGTGAAACCGTAGAAATTTTTTGTTTTCTGCAACTTTCCCCAACAGTGGTATCAGAGCTAGGTCTATGTGTAGTTCTCTATGCACGAGTAGAACACAATTTGTTGTGGGCGTTGATGTTGTCAACTTTCTTGCCGCTACTAGTCTTATCTTGCTTCAACGGTATTGTGGGATGAAGCGGCCCGGACCAACCTTACACGTACGCTTACGTGAGACCGGTTCCACCGACTAACATGCACAAGTTGCATAAGGTGGCTGGCGGGTGTCTGTCTCTCCCACTTTAGTTGGAGCGGATTCGATGAAAAGGGTCCTTATGAAGGGTAAATAGAAGTTGACAAATCACGTTGTGGCTTTCACGTAGGTAAGAAAACATTCTTGCTAGAACCCTATTTCAGCCACGTAAAACTTGCAACAACAATTAGAGGACGTCTAACTTGTTTTTGCAGCAAGTGCTTTGTGATATGATATGGCCAAAGTTGTGATGAATGATGAATGATATATATGTGATGTATGAGTTGTTCATGGTATTGTAATAGGAATCACGACTTGCATGTCGATGAGTATGACAACCGGCAGGAGCCATAGGAGTTGTCTTTATTTTTTGTATGACCTGCGTGTCATTGAGAAACGCCATGTAGATTAATTTACTTTATTGCTAAATGCGTTAACCATATTAGTAGAAGTAATAGTTGGCGAGCAACTTCATGGAGATCATGATGATGGAGATCATGATGATGGAGACCATGATGATGGAGATCATGGTGTCATGCCGGTGACAAGATGATCATGGAGCCCCAAGATGGAGATCAAAGGAGCTGTGTGATATTGGCCATATCATGTCACTTTTATTATTTGAATGCATGTGATGTTTATCATGTTTTTGCATCTTGTTTACTTAGAACGACGGTAGTAAATAAGATGATCCCTCATAATAATTTCAAGAAAGTGTTCCCCCTAACTGTGCACCGTTGCGACAGTTCGTTGTTTCGAAGCACCACGTGATGATCGGATGTGATAGATTCTAACGTTCACATACAACGGGTGTAAGACAGATTTACACATGCAAACACTTAGGTTGACTTGACGAGCCTAGCATGTACAGACATGGCCTCGGAATACAGAAGACCGAAAGGTCGAGCATGAGTCGTATAGAAGATACGATCAACATGAAGATGTTCACCGATGTTGACTAGTCCGTCTCATGTGATGATCGGACACGGCCTAGTTAATTCGAATCATGTTATACTTAGATGACTGGAGGGATGTCTATCTAAGTGGGAGTTCATTGAATAATTTGATTAGATGAACTTAATTATCATGAACTTAGTCTAAATTTTTTACAATATGTCTTGTAGATCAAATGGCCAACGTAGTCCTCAACTTCAATGCGTTCCTAGAGAATACCAAGCTGAAAGACGATGGCAGTAACTACACGGACTGGGTCCAGAACCTGAGGATCATCCCCATAGCTGCCAAGAAAGATTATGTCCTACAAGCACCGCTAGGTGACGCACCTGTTCTCCCTGCAGAACAAGACGTTATGAACGCTTGGCAGGCACGTACCGATGACTACTCCCTCGTTCAGTGCGGCATGCTTTACAGCTTAGAGCCGGGGCTCCAAAAGCGTTTTGAGAGACACGGAGCATATGAGATGTTCGAAGAGCTGAAAATGGTTTTCCAAGCTCATGCCCGGGTCGAGAGATATCAAGTCTCCGACAAGTTCTTCAGCTGTAAGATGGAGGAAAACAGTTCTGTCAGTGAGCACATACTCACTATGTCTGGGTTGCATAACCGCTTGACTCAGCTGGGGGTTAATCTCCCGGATGACGCGGTCATTGACAAAATCCTTCAGTCGCTTCCACCGAGCTACAAGAGCTTTGTGATGAACTTCAATATGCAGGGGATGGAAAAGACCATTCCTGAAGTATTTGCAATGCTGAAATCAGCAGAGGTAGAAGTCAAAAAGGAACATCAAGTGTTGATGGTGAATAAAACCACTAAGTTCAAGAAGGGCAAGGGTAAGAAAGCCTTCAAGAAGGACGACAAGGGAGTTGCCGCGCCCGGCAAACAAGCTGCCGGGAAGAAGCCAAAAAATGGACCCAAGCCCGAGACTGAGTGCTTTTATTGCAAGGAAAGTGGTCACTGGAAGCGGAACTGCCCCAAATACTTAGCAGACAAGAAGGCCGGCAAAACGAAAGGTATATGTGATATACATGTAATTGATGTGTACCTTACCAGTACTTGTAGTAGCTCCTGGGTATTTGATACCGGTGCAGTTGCTCACATTTGTAACTCAAAGCAGGAGCTGCGGAATAAGCGGAGACTGGCGAAGGACGAGGTGACGATGCGCGTCGGGAATGGTTCCAAGGTTGATGTGATCGCCGTCGGCACGCTACCTCTACATTTACCTACGGGATTAGTTTTGAACCTCAATAATTGTTATTTAGTGCCAGCTTTGAGCATGAACATTGTATTAGGATCTCGTTTAATTCGAGATGGCTACTCATTTAAATCCGAGAATAATGGTTGTTCTATTTATATGAGAGATATGTTTTATGGTCATGCTCCGATGGTGAATGGTTTATTCTTAATGAATCTCGAGCGTAATGCTACACATATTCATAGTGTGAATACCAAAAGATGTAAGATTGATAATGATAGTCCCACATACTTGTGGCACTGCCGCCTTGGTCACATAGGTGTCAAACGCATGAAGAAGCTCCATGCAGATGGACTTTTAGAGTCTCTTGATTATGAATCATTTGACACGTGCGAACCATTCCTCATGGGTAAAATGACCAAGACTCCATTCTCAGGAACAATGGAGCGAGCAACCAACTTATTGGAAATCATACATACTGATGTGTGCGGTCCAATGAGCGTTGAGGCTCGCGGTGGCTATCGTTATGTTCTCACCCTCACTGATGACTTGAGTAGATATGGGTATGTCTACTTAATGAAACACAAGTCTGAAACCTTTGAAAAGTTCAAGGAATTTTAGAGTGAGGTTGAGAATCAACGTGACAGGAAAATCAAGTTCCTGCGATCAGATCGTGGAGGAGAATACTTGAGTCACGAGTTTGGCACACACTTAAGAAAATGTGGAATAGTTTCACAACTCACGCCGCCTGGAACACCTCAGCGTAATGGTGTGTCCGAACGTCGTAATCGCACTCTATTAGATATGGTGCGATCTATGATGTCTCTTACCGATTTACCGCTATCTTTTTGGGGCTATGCTTTAGAGACTGCTGCATTCACTTTAAACAGGGCTCCGTCGAAATCCGTTGAGACGACACCATATGAATTATGGTTTGGGAAGAAACCTAAGCTGTTGTTTCTAAAAGTTTGGGGATGCGATGCTTATGTCAAGAAACTTCAACCTGAAAAGCTCGAACCCAAATCGGAAAAATGCGTCTTCATAGGATACCCTAAAGAAACTATTGGGTATACCTTCTACCTCAGATCCGAAGGCAAGATCTTTGTTGCCAAGAATGGATACTTTCTAGAGAAGGAGTTTCTCTCGAAAGAAGTAAGTGGGAGGAAAGTAGAACTTGATGAAGTATTACCTCTTGAACCGGAAAATGGCGCAACTCAAGAAAATGTTCCTGAGGTGCCTGCACCGACTAGAGAGGAAGTTTATGATCAAGATACTTCTGATCAAGCTCCTACTGAAATTCGAAGGTCCACAAGGACACGCTCCGCACCAGAGTGGTACGGCAACCCTGTCTTGGAAATCATGTTGTTAGACAACGGTGAACCTTCGAACTATGAAGAAGCGATGGCAGGCCCGGATTCTGACAAATGGCTAGAAGCCCTGAAATCTGAGATAGGATCCATGTATGAAAATGAAGTATGGACTTTGACTGACTTGCCCGTTGAGCGGCGAGCCATAGAAAATAAATGGATCTTTAAGAAGAAGACATGCGCGGATGGTAATGTGACCATCTATAAAGCTCGGCTTGTCTCTAAGGGTTATCGACAAGTTCAAGGGGTTGACTACGATGAGACTTTCTCACCGGTAGCGAAGCTAAAGTTCGTCCGAATCATGTTAGCAATTGTTGCATTCTACGATTATGAGATATGGCAAATGGACGTCAAAACGGCATTCCTTAATGGTTTCCTTAAGGAAGAATTGTATATGATGCAGCCGGAAGGTTTTATCGATCCTAAGAATGCTAACAAGGTGTGCAAGCTCCAACGCTCGATTTATGGGCTGGTGCAATCATCTCGGAGTTGGAACATTCGCTTTGATGAGATGATCAAAGCGTTTGGGTTTACACAGACTTATGGAGAAGCCTGTGTTTACAAGAAAGTGAGTGGGAGCTCTGTAGCATTTCTCATATTATATGTAGATGACATACTTTTGATGGGAAATGATATAGAGCTTTTGGACAACATTAAGGCCTACTTGAATAAGAGTTTTTCAATGAAGGACCTTGGAGAAGCTGCTTATATATTAGGCATCAAGATCTACAGAGATAGATCAAGACGCCTCATAGGTCTTTCACAAAGCACATACCTTGATAAGATATTGAAGAAGTTCAATATGGATCAGTCTAAGAAGGGGTTCTTGCCTGTGTTGCAAGGTGTGAAATTGAGCTCAGCTCAATGTCCGACCATGGCAGAAGATATAGAAGAGATGAGTGTCATCCCCTATGCCTCAGCCATAGGTTCTATTATGTATGCCATGCTGTGTACCAGACCTGATGTAAACCTTGCCGTGAGTTTGGTAGGAAGGTACCAAAGTAATCCCGGCAAGGAACACTGGACAGCGGTCAAGAATATCCTGAAGTACCTGAAAAGGACTAAGGAAATGTTTCTCGCTTATGGAGGTGACGAAGAGCTCATCATAAAAGGTTACGTCGACGCTAGCTTCGACACAGATCTGGATGACTCTAAGTCACAAACCGGATACATGTATATTTTGAATGGTGGGGCAGTAAGCTGGTGCATTTGCAAGCAGAGCGTCGTGGCGGGATCTACATGTGAAGCGGAGTACATGGCAGCCTCGGAGGCAGCGCATGAAGCAATTTGGGTGAAGGAGTTCATCACCGACCTAGGAGTCATACCCAATGCGTCGGGGCCGATCAAGCTCTTCTGTGACAACACTAGAGCTATTGCTCTTGCCAAGGAGCCCAGGTTTCACAAGAAGACCAGGCACATCAAGCGTCACTTCAACTCCATTCGTGAAAATGTTCAAGATGGAGACATAGATATTTGTAAAGTACATACGGACTTGAATGTAGCAGATCCGTTGACTAAACCTCTCCCTAGAGCAAAACATGATCAACACCAGAATTCCATGGGTGTTCGATTCATCACAATGTAACTAGATTATTGACTCTAGTGCAAGTGGGAGACTGTTGGAAATATGCCCTAGAGGCAATAATAAAAGGATTATTATTATATTTCCTTGTTCATGATAATTGTCTTTTATTCATGCTATAATTGTGTTATCCGGAAATCGTAATACATGTGTGAATAATAGACACCAACATGTCCCTAGTAAGCCTCTAGTTGACTAGCTCGTTGATCAATAGATAGTCATGGTTTCCTGACTATGGGCATTGGATGTCATTGATAACGAGATCACATCATTATGAGAATGATGTGATGGACAAGACCCAATCCTAAACATAGCACAAGATCGTATAGTTCGTTTGCTAGACTTTTCCAATGTCAAGTATCCTTTCCTTAGACCATGAGATCGTGTAACTCCCGGATACCGTAGGAGTGCTTTGGGTATACCAAACATCACAACGTAACTGGGTGACTATAAAGGTATACTACGGGTATCTCTGAAAGTGTCTGTTGGGTTGACACGGATCAAGACTGGAATTTGTCACTCCGTATGACGGAGAGGTATCAATGGGCCCACTCGGTAATGCATCATCATAATGAGCTCAAAGTGACCAAGTGTCTGGTCACGGGATCATGCATTACGTACGAGTAAAGTGACTTTCCGGTAACGAGATTGAACGAGGTATTGGGATACCGACGATCGAATCTCGGGCAAGTAACATACCGATTGACAAAGGGAATTGTATACGGGGTTGCTTGAATCCTCGACATCGTGGTTCATCCGATGAGATCATCGAGGAGCATGTGGGAGCCAACATGCGTATCCAGATCCCACTGTTGGTTATTGGCCGGAGAGTCGTCTCGGTCATGTCTACATGTCTCCCGAACCCGTAGGGTCTACACACTTAAGGTTCGGTGACGCTAGGGTTGTACGGATATGTATATGCAGTAACCCGAATGTTGTTCGGAGTCCCGGATGAGATCCCGGACATCACGAGGAGTTCCGGAATGGTTCGGAGGTAAAGAATTATATATAGGAAGTGCTATTTCGGCTATCGGGACAAGTTTCGGGGTCACCGGTATTGTACCGGGACCACCGGAAGGGTCCCGGGGGCCCACCGGGTGGGGCCACCTGCCCCGGGGGGCCACATGGGCTGTAGGGGTGTGCGCCTTGGCCTATATGGGCCAAGGGCACCAGCCCCAAGAGGTCCATGCGCCAGGAGATCAAGAAAGGAAGAGTCCTAAAGGGGGAAGGCACCTCCTAGGTGCCTTGGGGAGGAGGGATTCCTCCCTTGGCCGCCGCCCCCTAGGAGATTGCATCTCCTAGGGCCGGCGCCCCCCCTAGGCTCCCTATATATAGTGGGGGAAGGAGGGCCTCTCACCCCACGCCTTTGGTGCCTCCCTCTCCCTCTCCAACACCTCCTCCTCCTCCATAGAGCTTGGCGAAGCCCTGCTGGAGTACTGCAGCTCCACCACCACCACGCCGTCGTGCTGCTGCTAGAGCCATCTTCCTCAACCTCTCCTTCCCCTTGCTGGATCGAGAAGGAGGAGACGTTACGCTGACCGTACGTGTGTTGAACGCGGAGGTGCCGTCTGTTCGACGCTAGGATCTCCGGTGATTTGGATCACGTCGAGTACACCTTCCTCATCCCCGTTCTTTGAACGCTTCCGCGCGTGATCTACAAAGGTATGTAGATGCAATCCGATCACTCATTGCTAGATGAACTCCTAGATGGATCTTGGTGAAACCGTAGAAAATTTTTGTTTTCTGCAACGTTCCCCAACAATATACTACTCCCTCCGTAAACTAATATAAGAGCGTTTAGATAGTACTATGTGTTTGTACAGCATAGTGGTGGAGGAGGGACCCCATCGCCGTGCTCCGGTAGTCCATGATCACCCAATGTCTCCGATGCCCTCCTCATCAACGGCCAGCCAAGGTGAGCGTCGATTGGTTTGCACTAGTAAAGTTATGAACAAGAGCGACGTGTCGATACATCTTGGAAGCTTTTTTTGGGCACTGATAGGCGCCGGTGCACCGGCCCAAATTTGGGCCGGTCGCACGGCAGCCACACGATGCCTGTATCCTAGGCCGCACGATTCAGTGCCCCCCCCCCCCCCCCCCCGCCTGTTGTCCCCTTCTTCTTCCTCCTCGATTCTTTCTTCTCCTTCATCGTGAGCAGCCGTCGCGCGTTGGAGAGAGAGAGAGAGAGAGTGGGGAGGGGGGCTGCAGCGAGCGCCGACGACCCTCGTCATAATCCCCTCATCGGAGATTGAAGCACCGCCCGCACACGCGTTTGCCTCCCGCACTCGCCGTCTTCTGTTGCCAGATGTAGCACACGATCTCAGCAAAAAAATTACTGTATGTAGCAGAAAAGCAACAACAGTTGCAGCAAAAAAATCATCATCGCCGCCGTCGAGCCGACAACTTCTCCATGAAAAAAGGATGGAGCAAAAATCCTCGATGGATGTAGCAAAATCTACAACGATTGTAGCAAGAAAATTTGTCGCTGTCATGGGACTCAGCTCAGCCGTGAATGAATGTAGCAAAAAAATGAAACGGTTGTAGCAAAACAAATCACCAATTGCATAAAAAACATATATCGGTTGCAACAAAAAAAGAAGCAAAAAAGCATCATGGTCACCATGGTCGCCGTCGAAGAAGGAGCCCGTTCCAGTAATTCTGGACGTCGGTTCCAGCTATCTCTGCGGCTGGTTGCAGCAAAATGATGCGCTTGCGACATCGATTCCAGCAAATCAAGAAGTCGGTTCCAGCAAATCTCAATGCTACTTCCAGCAAATCTCGACACCGATTCCAACATTATCACATCACACCCCGTTGAAGCATCTGCGTGCCGCTCGTGGCTTTTTCGCCGGCCGGTTGCAGCTTCCACGACCCGTTTGCAGCACGGGTTGCCGCCGCCATGGCAGCACACACGGCCGGCCGGTGCTTCCGCTCCGGCCAACGGCGGCATCGACGCATCACGACTTGCAGCTTTTTTACTCTCCTCCACTCACTGTGGCGAGGGCCGCCGTCGAGCCGATGGCCGCGGGTACGTGGAAGAAGGGCAAGGAGGAGCAGAGGTGTTGTAGCACAGGGAGGGGGACATGTTTGGGGGCTGCGGCGAGCGGCGACAGAGGAAGATATGTGTGTGGAAGAAGATGCATATGAGATAAGGGATAAGACTGGCTGTGATATGCGGTGGGCGGTGCGTGGCCCAATAGGCAGTGCACAAACGAAGGAGTCGTCCGACCGAAGCGTTCGGCCAGCACCCCGAACGCAAGCGTTTCCCTTTTTTTCTTGGTTGCTTTTTATATCCTGCCATGCAAACTGATAAACCAAAGAGACAATCTTCAGATTTGTATTATTATAAACAAAAAAATGTGCAGAAGAAACATTCTAACCAATTTCAGCATGCATGTGATGCCATCCACTTTGACTACTCCTCTGTCTAGGTGTGTAAGTTATCTTACGAAAACCAAATAATCCCAAAACACTTAGGCACGGTACATTTACTCCCTTCCGGTTTCTTGTTTTGTGACATATCAACCAATAAAAGACGTGGACCGTGCATGCTTTCAATGACTTGATACTAATAAACATGAAATTTAGTGGTTAGTTCATTGCATGCAATGCTATTAATTAGTAAAAAGACATTAAGTTTTCTCGTTTTCCTCTCCGCCTTGGTCGCAGTGCACAACGTAAGATGACTTATACACCCAGACGGAGGGAGTAGCAAATACGAGAAAAGTAGTTCTCCCATGCATGGGAGATATCAACCGTCGACTCGGTTTGAGATTAAGAAACAATAAATACTTGCGAGTAGTATTTTTTTATCCTCTGGAGTAACAGAATTCTGTGTTATATCAGTCCATCAATGAACTTTATGCCATGCTACTCCTACTTTTCTACTGTTTTCCAGAATACATCATGAATTCTCTCTCATCATTTTCCTCTCACACGGCATGCACACAAACTGGGTTATCTCTCCCAGTCACTAGTAACATGCATTTTATTTTCAATCCTAAACTTGAAACAAGTATATATGTTAAAATCAATTTCATAAAAAATATTATGTCTGAACCTATATCTTTTTTTTTGATTATATCTTCAAAACAAGCCCAATACTGAATATGCTTTGACAAATTTCAATATTTGAGACATGATTAATCCTGTAGGAAATGGTCTAAACCACGAGAGAACATAAAGAAAAATTATTATTCTCATATCACAAAAAACCAATTTTACATGATACATATTTTAGGGTGCACTATGGAACATGATGAACCTCTAAAAAAAGCAATATCCAAATAAAAAAATATTACATGCGAGTGTTCAAAACAATAATTAAAAAATATGAATTAGAATTTAGGTGGGGCTGACTTGTAGGGAAAATCTGACCTGGTTGCTTGTTGAAACGAAAAAATCACGGGATGAAATGTTAGGTGAGAGAAAACATTACATATGTCAACGATACTACACATCAATAGCTACATGTTATATTTAATTGCTTTACATACTCTATTGCACACATCCCAACAAAATAATGAGACAGTGGATGCATGCACGGTATCTACTGTGCACGGTAGAAAAACCAGTGCACGGTAGAAATTACTCCATGATGCATGTTTTCTCCACTAGCCTCACCAACTATACTAATGCAGAGACGAGCATCATCCCCGTGGTCGCCGGCGAGACGAGCCTTCTACGCATGCATCATCAACGCGGCCATGAATAACCGAGCTCTTCGTGAGCCTCGCCGGGCACAGGATGACCGTGGTCGCCATGTACTCCAAGCCCTTCGAGACCACCATCGTCCTTCTCGGCCCCGTAGGGGCGGAGTCAGGATTTAGGCATAGGGGGGGCCACACGGCATTGAAGCCAACAAATATTATGCCTCACATACTACCTAATAATTTATATTCACGTATCATTCTCATTTAACTTTGCCTGGGAACATAAGTTTTTTTTGGCTGCCGGAGCGTGTGTAGCAAATAGCTAATATTGGTCAATAATTCCACTTAAATGCCAAGAAGACGAATTTGATTATCAAACTACTCTGAAATACGACATGAGATGCCGTGCTATTAAACATTGTCATATGGGAATTTAAGATATACGAACAAGAATAATCATGTATTATCACTTGGTTCGCTTTTAACTTGCATTTACATAGGTTTGAATGAGAAATCATCACTGGTTATATTAGAAAAAAGTATTGTTTAGTTAGCAAAAACAGATCAACGTTGCTAGAACACATACCTGGAAAACCAAATCGAATACATCGGATAGTCGTCGTTGGCAGGCATATGCAACAACCATAACTGTATATGAATGCTCACCCAAACATTGACGAGTCTGAGCTTTCGAACTATTTCAGGTGCTTTAACCTAGCGCCGCAATGCATCACAGATCACACAACAAAATAACTTAATTAGATGTAGAAGTTCAATACAATACAAGACTAGAATTGAAAGAGATTAGTAGGTGGTGTGATGTGTTAACCACGGCAAGTTCGTTGGCTAGCATGAAGAATTGGTGGGTGAAGCTGCCTGCATTGCCGTATGAATCAGATTAGATTTTTTTTTAGGCCGATGAATCAGATTAGATGGAAGAGCAGAGATAGGCAGGCGGCGAAGGCGTAGGACGGCAGCGGCTCAGCGGTAATCCAGCACGCCCTAATCACGGAGAGGCCCATCTTACAATCTACCTTGGCATGGACTTAGAAACGACTCCATTATTCACGTAACGATCGATGTGTGTGTGTGTGTGGGTGGGGAGGGGGGGGGGGGGGGGGGGGGGGGGGGGCTGGCCCCTGCTCGTCCCCCCTTGGCTCCGCCACTGCGGCCCCGGCCAGACCACCGACGTCCTCGTCACCGCGCACGCCGCCCCGGGACGCCATGTACTACCTCGCCGCACGCGCCTACGCCTCCGCCCAGGGCGTTCCCTTCGATAACGCCACCGCCTTCTCCAACAGCCTCCGGAGCCCGCATCTGTTGAAGGTGCCCGGGCCGGTGACCCGCCGTGGGGTTCGGCCTCTTCAACTGCCGCTCCGGCCCCTTCTGCCAGGGCCTCAACAACACCCGGTTTGGCGCCAGCATGAACAACGTCTCTTTCCAGCTCCCCAACACCGTCTCCCTGCTCCAGGGCTGCCAGCCCGAACGAATCGTTCGGTGGGAGGTTCCTTGAAATCTGCGGTTCGGCAGTTAATCGGGGTACAAGCCCAAGTCCGATCCTGATTCTGCTCCTCAATTAGACTAACCAACCCGCCGCCGCGGCATCATATATCATCATATATGTATCGGAACCGCCTCTTGGAGTCTGCTCAGCTTCGTCGTCTTGGATTGATTTTCTGACCGCCTGCTCGCGGCGGCGACTTGTTAGTTGATTCGTCGATCGGCTCCCTCTCCGGCCGGCCAGCTCATTATTTTATATACTAATACTATACAGATCTACTCCAGTAGATAAATCGAATAATAGTAAGATGGCTTCTTCATCATTAGGTACGGCGGCTGCTCGATCTCGATCTCTTGTCGCGCTAATTTTAACACCATCATAAATCATTCGTCAGAATAGGATGGTTTAGTAATTAATTTGCGTTTGTGTTAGTGGATTGCATTGCAGCTCGCGGCGGATCGGCGCCTGCGCAACAAGAAGGAACGACGACGGCGGCGGTCAGCCTTCCAGAGGCATGGTATGATCGATAAATCGCAGTTCAAAGGCAAATTATTATTATTCATCAGAATTACATACACTTATGTCTTGTTCTACGTACGTACTATACATACTAGATGATTTTCCCCGCGCGTTGCTGCGGGATTTTAAAGATCAATTTTGAATATGTTCTATATGCATGAATAAAATGATCTAAATCAGAAGCTATTATTTTCGAAAGTAATTACATGTGAACAAAGAGTATGCATGTACGTTGGACTATTGAAGATGTAACAATTAAATTGGGGTATGCATGTGCTACCAAATAGTTTTAGTGGATGATGATATGACATTTTTGGTGATGTGGAGGGCTGCATGTTAAGAAAATTAGACTTAGTGAGGATCAACTATTTATGCATTATAAATATGCAGGATATCCTTGGGCACATACACTCGTTGATGCCGATGCGAGATGCTGCTCAGGCTGCCTGCGTATCCCATGCCTTTCTGCGTTTCTGGCGATCCTATCCCAGGCTCGACTTTGACATGTACACACTAGGATTACTGGATGTAGGCCGCCGCCTGCTGTCGTTTGGTCCCATTGACAAAGAATTACCAGTTATAGAGGATCAACTGAGGAGGGGCGTCATTGCAACATTCGACGAGTACTACGAAAAGAATAGTCCTATCATAAAAGAATTCTCTGCCAGAGTTGATCACATCATGCATAACCACGTCGGAACAGGTGTTCAGACATTCAGGCTTGTGCCTCCCTATGGCTTCTACATAAACCCTGCTGTTCTTGACCGCTGGTTCCAAGCTGTCATTGCACCGGGGATCAGTGAATTTGGCCTGTACCTAGACATGGGCGATGAGGGGCTAGGTTACAACTTCCCGTGCTCCTTGTTATCTAGCAGCAACAGGGGATGCTCGACGATTGCATCTTTCTCCATTGCTGGTTGCGGTCTCCATTCCCTGGACAGGGTTGGCTGCTTGATAAGCTTGTGTGTAGTGCATCTGCACAGGATGCGTGTTACTGGAGAGCAACTTATCTGCTTCCTGTCTGCTTCTCCTGGTTTGCAGCAGCTGCAACTTTCCTACTGCAATGACGTGGTTTGCCTGAAGATACCTCATTCCCTGTGGCGGCTCAAATTGCTGCTGGTACGCAACTGCAACAGTTTGCAAACGATTGGATGCGATGCTCCACAGCTCAAGAGCTTTGGATATGATGAGTTGCCCACAACGCAGATCTGCCTTGGAGATTCATCACCCTTAGTGAGGGAGATGAGAATGTCTGGTATGGATGATGAGCCTACAGGCATGCTCTGTTATGCCACCACTAAGCTTCCTTCAGTCGCGCCAAATATTAGCTCGCTTGTCCTATCATCATGCTTTGAGGTCACTGCATGTTGGCTTCAGATTGTTACTGTACGCATGTTATGCGGTCATTTTTCACAGATACTCCCTCTGTCCCATAGCTTGAAAAACGTTCCTATATTATGGGACGAAGGGAGTATATCATAATTATCTTTTACCACACCCCCCACACGTACACACCATCCCACCAATGACATTGACAGCTTTGGCTATCAACATTTTTTGCGAGGAAGAATCTAATCAACATTTTTTTACAGCTTCACAATATTATTGTAGTTTTAGTGGGCTTTATTACAAATATGTGAAATCAGTATTGCCTTTTTACCTGAGCATACGCATATAATAACCATATGCTAATAGTTGAGCATCTCTGTTGTTTCTTCAGATTGCAACTCCAATGAAAAAGCTTAACAAATTCCGCCGCCTCAAGTACTTGGAGATACAGCTTCATACGCCAAGACGTTGTCCAGACTTTGATTTTTATTCCCTGGTTTCTATTCTTAATGCTTGTCCTGTCCTGGCTACTTTCATCTTGCGTGTAAGTCAAAATTTTCCCCATATGAAAGCCTAAATTCAAATATGAGCTTTTATTTACTGTTGAATTATAGTATTTGTATACGTACCTTTAATTTTGTCTGTATATGTAAGATTTTTTCCCATTTATTTAGTCAGCTGACTAACCAAAGACATGTACGTGATGCATATATTCATACATGCATGCAGTTAGAGATGCGCGATGCTGATGATGCCATTCCGGGAGATCCTCATGGTGATTCCTCACAACGGAAAACGCATATGAGGGGGCAGGGCCATGGCAAGTTGAAGAATGTTCTAGTGAGGGGTTTTCCCTCTGCAAAAGGTTTGGTTGAGCTAACAAGTCACATCCTTGAGACCGCAGCATCCTTGAAGCGCCTGGTACTGGAAACTGCATATGGCTGCCATACGAGGGATTGCATTGGCATATGCTCGCCTTTAACGAGAAAGGCCCTCTTGGAAGCACGGAAAGCTGTAGGTGTCATCAAGACATACGTCGAGGGTAAAGTCCCCTCAACTGTTAAATTCAAGCTTATCGAGCCATGTGCCAAGTGTCACGCCGACCACGCATAACCTGCTTGTTAGACCTCCTCCAATAGTTGCATAAGAGCTAGTTCAAATAATTTTTTTATATTTTAATAGAAGAAGAGAGAAAAGAACTATCTTTCGATTAAGAGATAGCCTTATGCACACACTTTAAGATTATATGAAGATGACGTGTGGGGTCATTCATATTATAAGATATGTGCTAAAAGATATATCATTTGTGTTTTAGACTGTTTAGAGCTAGGTACTGGCACATACCATTGGAGGAGGCCTTAATTTTTTTATCGTAATATCTTAATTAAGAAGCCTCAATGGCACCTCCTAGCCAGCTTTTCTACTTTCCTTTAATCCTCCCTATGTAAGTCGAGTTTAGTTTTAGTTTTGTTGTGCTAATTAATAAATAATAATATACGCATGTACAATTTTACACATAGCAATTACAATAAAACGTACGGCAAGCTGTTGCATGTAAGGTAACGTGGAAAAATAACATTTTTATAAAGTCATTTCTCCTTGATATATCAAAAGGGTGTTTTGTCTAGTGGGCTTCCCCGATACCACCGGCCAGGGGGGGAGGAGCATAAAACATGATAATTAGAATCCGAATGGAAAAAGACTCTCTTATAACTGTCAACTATTGACGTTGCTCGGATTTTAACCCTCATCACCTGTTGGGGGTATGACTATTGGGTATGACCCGCCCAGGAGGGGCCGGGTTATACCAATGGCGGTTCATCAAGACAAGGCCCATGAAGATGTTAAGGATGGCGGTTCAGCTAGCAGGCTTAGTAAGGACCCAAAGCCCAAAGGCGGCTTAAGGCCCATAGGTATAAACCGCCATATGTATATGACTTGTATTGTAAGGCAAGCGTAGTTAGTCACCGAGCCGGACACGTTGTGTATGAACCGGTCGGAACTCCGTGAGCCGTGGGGCGTCAACCTGTGTATATAAAAAGACAACCTGGCGGCGGCTTAGGGCAAGAAACAAGAGAGAGATCGAAAACTAGGTCAAGCGTATTTTCTCCTTGGTGATCAAAACACAAGCAATACCACCTCAACTAGAGTAGGTTTTTACCTTCATAGCAAGGGGCCAAACCAGTATAAATTCATGTGTCCTTTGTCCCGTTTAACCCCTTTAAGTTAACCTAGTTGCGATGGCTCCACGACTAAGTCCTTTCACTAGGACATCTGCCATGACAATTCTACGACAGTTGGCGCCCACCATGGGGCCAGCGCATAGTGGTCGAGTTCTTGAAGGGCAGCTTCGAAGGGATCAAGGGATACGCTGTGGGCCGGATGACCAATAGTCGTCGCGACAAACTCTACATCGACGACGCAGGCTGGGGCCCTGAGGCTGGCTCAATCGAATGCGGGTACCGGGTCCCCTTCGACAGAATCCACGTCTTCATCGGCAAGATCGGCGAACCGGGCCCTGAGCCGGACATCTACACCGACATCATCGAGACGGCTCAGCGTGCACGACCCGTCCGGGTTCAACCCACTGTGAAGCGCGCCTTCGTTGGATTTATCCATGGGGCAGAGTTTGAATGATCTGTGTCTGGTGGTGAGACGACCGTTTACTCCGATGGTAAATCGTCCACAGGCGAGACTAACTCAATGTATCAGCTGCAAGACGGCCGGCTTGGGGGCTATTTCGATGGTGACAGTATTCCGGACCCCTATGAGCCGCCGAATAGGGTGGCGATCTTCATGGCCGGTACACAGCCGGTGCTCGGTTCAACGGCTCCTGCGGCTATGATCTCTAATTCAGCGGTTGCAGCGGCGACTGGTGCTGGCGGTTTAGCACGCCCGCCGGCTCAGGTTTTAACAGAGCTGTTGGAGGCTCTGGCAACCTTGATGGGGGTTGAGGTAACCCCAGACAACCAGGAACAACATAAGGTGGATGTGGCTAAGCTGCGAGATGAGATAGCTCAAGCCAAGGAAGATCTGGTGGCTGAGAACGCTAGGATGGTTGCGGAGCGGGCTGTTTTGGACGCCAGGCACAGTGGATTCAAGCGGATTCTTGACGGCTCACATTGGATCAGAATGCTTCAAACGAGATCCTGAGGAGGAGACACCGGAGTCATCTACCCCGGTTTATGAGCCGAGGAACCTCTTCAATACGCCTGGAGCAGGGACCAATAACCCGCCAGAGGTAAACCGGGTGGTAGCCATGCCTAGGACTGGAGCGCCGGCTCAGCCGCGCACAATAGATCCGCCTTGTCTGAATAATACCCCCCCACACCACCACCAAAGTATGTGTCAACGCCACTGGGTCATTATTCTAACCCTTTGGATAATATGATCGTTGCGGCAACACGATTGGCGGCTCTCCCAGTTGGAGGCGAGTCTCCAGCTGCGATTGAAACGCGAAGGGCTAGAGAGCTTCTTCAGACAGTGCTGGTACAGCAGGAGGCTTATTCTTACAGTCGTGAGAGGATTCACTCAACCCCTCACCCGAGCCGAAGTTATAGCAGACACATTGACTCACCAGCCGTTTCAAGCAGTGACAGGCGCCGTAACCAGCCTCGTGGACTTGACCCGGCGTGTGATGGTGCTCAGGATTTGGTGGATTAGAGCAGAGCACGTCGGGAAGCTGAGATGGCGGATCAGCAAGCGGCTCATCAGTATTTTCTCCAGTTTACCCGACCGCTTCGGTGGAGGCTGGCGTGATCTCTAGAACCTTGGGTGTGCCATGTTTAGTGCCGGCTTTGCGTAATGAGCGTTTACCCAAGGATTTCGAGGGTCCTCGTAAGGTGCTTAACTACACAGCTGATTTACCCCCTGAAGTGTGGATTGAGAGTTATGAGATGGCCATGGAGCAGCTGAATGTTTGCGACACCGCGTGTGCTAAATATTTCACTATGATGTTAGATGGGACGGCCCGTACTTGGTTGAAAGGGCTGCATGCCAACTCCATTGGATCATGGGCCGAGTTAAAAGCCCGGTTCATCCAGAATTTTAAAGATACATGCAAGCAGCATATGTCGATTGTGGATTTGGACGCCCGTGTCCAAGAAGAGGGCGAGTCAACAACCCATTGGGTGCGCTGGGTCTCAGCTATCCTGCACTCATCGGATCACATTAATGCCGGCTCAGCAGTCTTAATGTTAGAGAAGAATTGTTGTTTTATGCCCCTTAAGCAGAAGCTAGGGCGGCTCAATCGCCACTGCAGCGACATGGGGGAGCTGATGGCGGCTCTAGTTAAGTATGCCGACTCTGATAGTACCAAGAACCCCGAGTCTGATGATGAAAAGCCGGGAAAGGGAAAGAAGAGTAGCAATACCAAGGGGCAGCATCATAACCCGGCGACTCAGGGGGGCAATGGTAAGCACAAGGCTGATAATAATTCAGATTTTGTGTCTAATACCAACACACAGAATAATGGTCAGCGTCGCAAAGGAAGGCCACCTCCTCGGACTGGAGGGTCAAGTTTCAATCTTGAGCAGATGCTGAATCAACCTTGCCCGAAGCATGGTACACGGGAAAGGTCGTCCACTCACCTCTGGAAGGACTACTTCATCATGAAAGAATACAAAAATTCTAATTTTTTCCAAAACAACCATGGGTCGGGCGGCGGCTCAGGTTCTGGCTCTCATGGTCTGGGTTGCGGTGGTGGCGATTCTAATTCCAGTTTCCAGGGCCAAGGTAATCAAGGCAATTAAGGTGGTTTTCACCAACAGTCTAGTCAGGGGAATCAACAGCAGCAATCTGGTTATCAAAGTAATCTGAAGCAGCTGAATAGTGGGCAGTATCATGTCTTCACCACGAGTTTATGCAAGCGGGATCAGAAGCTCCGTAAAAGGGCTATGAACGCCGTTGAGCCGGCGGTTCCCCGTTACTTGCGATGGTCTGAGCAGCCCATTGTGTGGAGTCGTGAGGATCACCCCCCTCGGGTTGATAATCCAGGTCAATTGGCTTTGGTGGTGGAACCTTAGGTTGGAGGGTACAAGTTCACTAAGGTACTCATGGACGGAGGCAGTAGTATTAATATCATTTACTATGATACTTTCTGTCGTATGGGATTCTGACAAAAATCTAAAGCCGCCAAATACTGTTTTTCATGGAGTGGCGCCTAGTAAGTTGGCATATCCTGTAGGCAAGATCGCTTTGGAAGTGGCCTTTGGAGATGAACATGATTCCAGGGCCGAGACGCTAACCTTTGATGTAGTCAAGATTCAGAGCCCGTATCATGCTCTGTTTGTACGGCCGACTTATGCCAAGTTCATGGCACGACCTTGTTATGTTTATTTGCAGCTCAAAATGCTGGGCCACAAGGGGACTATCACAGTGCATGGAAGCCGGAGGATAGCTTTGGAGTGTGAAGACGGCGATGCTGCTTATGCTGAGTCTATGGGCGCAACAGAAGAATTGAAGTTCTATAAGGACAATGTTAACCGAACAGATATGACATCTTTAAAAAGCCAACTATGGAGCATGATCCGACATTGAAGTTTAAGTCAGCAGATGACACTAAGCTAGTTGATTTCGTTCCTGGCGATTCATCCAAGCAGTTCAGCATCAGTGCTAATCTGGATCCAAAATAGGAAAGCGCTCTCATCGAGTTCAGCCATGAGAACCGGGACATCTTTGCATGGAAACCTTCTGATATGCCAGGTGTACCGAGGGAACTCGCTAAGCACACTCTTAATATTGATCCAAAGTTTAAGCCGGTCAAGCAATTCCTCCGTCGTTTTAATGAAGAGAGGCGCAAGGCCATTGGTGAAGAAGTGGCCCGGCTCTTGGCGGCTGGGTTCATTGTTGAAGTTTTTCATCCTGAGTGGTTGGCTAACCCGGTGCTGGTACTTAAGAAGAATGGCACCTGGCGTATGTGTGTGGACTACACAGATTTAGACAAGGCTTCTCCAGCTGATCCTTTTGCTCTTCCCCATATTGATCAAATTATTGATGCTACATCAGGTTGTGAGTGTTTGAGTTTTTTGGATGCTTATTCTGGTTATCATCAGATCAAGATGGCAGTTAAGGACCAGGAGAAGACATCTTTCATCACTTGTAACGCCCCGAGACCGTTGCGCCAGGTGTCTTCCAGTTATTCGCTGTCGTTGCCATGTCTTTTGTTTGCGTGTTGCATCTTGCCATCTCATCATGTGCATTGCATCATCATGTTTCCAAAACTTGCATCCGTCCTGGTCCCCTCGTTCTTTTCGTTGTCTGTTCTGAGCCCAGACACACTTGCACGCACCCGCGGCACGTCCAAAATGTTATTTTTTAAGTGGCCAGAAAATGTTCTCGGAATGGGATGAGACTTGGCATGCGGTCTTGTTATGTTGTAGGTAGACCGTCTGCCAAGTTTCATCGCATTCGGAGTCCGTTTGACACCCCAACGGATAACTATAGCGGCATTATAGTCGGTCAAACGTCGGACGTTTTCGGTCTCCGGAAACATGTGCCGGGCTGCCCATCTTCCTCTCTTCTCAGTCCACTGGTCCACTTGCACAGTCCATCTAGCCCACCTACCTACCGACAGGCCCAATCTTACCTCTCTCGTCAGCCCACGGCCCTCCTCGCGCGCGCGTCCGTAAGCTGTCCCGAACCCGACCCGGGTTGTCGTTACCGAGGGGTCCGGATCATTCCCAAACGTCTATAAAACATCACCGTTTTCTTATTTGGACTCCGTAACTTATTTATTCTCGATCGTCCGATTTAAATAGGAGGGTCCAAATAGCCCCTAATCTAATCTCCTTGTGATATATATTGACCAACCCTAAATTCGAGGAGGTTTGTCCCATCCACCAAATCCCCTCACCCGCCGCCGCCAATCCTCTTCCTCCTCGGGATCCCTTCCGATCCAATCCACCTCGAGCTCTTCACCCAACCAACCACCAAGCCGATCCAAAAATCCGTCCCCGACCAACCTCACTCCTCTGCTCATCTCTCTCTCCCGGAGCTCTCAAATCCCCTCCTCTGCTTCTTATCGCAGGAACCGGACGCAGTCGTCGAATGCCATGGCCGCCCCTCGCCTCCTCACTTTGTTCTTGGACCCTCGCGTCCCTGGTCTTGCAGTGCCGCCGCCTGGAGCTTCTTCGCCGGAGGCCTTCGCCTTGTCCGCGTCGCCGGCGTCCATCCCCGCCTGAACCTCGCGTCCTCTCTGAACCTTGTGACCGCTGCATCGTCTCTGCATCGTACGTGCCTCTGTCCGTGTTCACAAGAGCACGCCATTGCCCTAGAGATCCACTGTTGTCGTCCCCGACCCGGTCCGGTCCACCGGGACTCCATTCGCGTCCTACTCCGCGCCGGATACGGCAAGCCCCGGCCGGATCTTGCGCTGTCGCAAGCCCCGCTGCCGGCCACCAAAGTTCGTTGCGCCTCCTCTGCTTCGAGCACTGCTCGATCCGATCGCATCGCCCAAGGCCCCGTCCTCGCCACCCTCCACCACTCTCGATGTCCCGTGCTGCGCCAAGCTACCGTCTCCTGCCTCGTCGTCAAGTGCCCGCGTTACTGTCCAGGACCTCGCCGGCCTCCCCTGATTCTGCTTCACGAGGAGGACGACCCCAGCGCCAAGTCCGTCTTCGCCATTGACTGAGACCTCGCTCGATCTGTTTGAGTCATCAACCCGTACGCAGCCGTGCAGGCCCAGCTCACTTCGCCCGCGTGGGCCTCCCAGCCGCCAGGCAGCTGCTTTGCCGGGCCCAGCCACTGCTCCGAGCCGGCCCAAGTGCCGTGGTGAGCAACCCAGCCCCTCCAGATTCGGCATGTAGACCTTTTTTTTCCTGTGTTGCGATTTTAGGATTATCTAGAGAATGCCAGATTTGCAGAAAAACCCCTCAACTTCATGCATTTAATAACTAAATAACCATGCATCGGTTTAAAATGATCTAAATATGAAAAATGATTAGAATTGCATCTAGATTCATAATTTCCAACTTTCATGCATGTTTAAAATGTTTAAACTGCTGTTTGCATTAATTTGCTTAAATAACATGCTAAAATGATTTATTTCATAACTTAATAACCGTAGCTCCAAATTTAACAAACTTTATATGTAAATGGGGTAGAAAAATGCCTAGTTTAGCATGGTGGCATCACTTTGAATGTTTAATAACTCTAAAATATGGTTTAGGGCAGAACAGTACCAAATCTAATATATGCTCATGAGGATTTCTCCGGACTTGTTGCTTGTTGTCCCGGCCTCATTTAAACTTGCCTAGAGAGGTAGTTTTTCATTTTGCTTCACCCCTTGCCATGTTAAGAACATTTAATATTGTTGTGTACATAAATGAGAGATAACTAAATAAGTCACGTGGTGTTTCTTCAATATGCAACGGATTGAGCTCCACTTAATTTGTAGGATTGTTTGTGCATTTTGCCATGCCATGCCTCTTTAAACCGGACATGCATCATACTTGTTTGTGCATCATGCCATGATTATGTGATGGTTGTTTACCATGATTGTTTGCTTCTTTCCGGTGTTGTTTCTTCGGGTTGGTTCCGATAACGTCGCGTTGTGAGGATTCGTTCGACTTTGTCCGTTTGTCTTCTTCATGGGCTCGTTCTTCTTCCTTGCGGGATCTCAGGCAAGATGGCCATACCCTCGAAATCACTTCTATCTTTGCTTGCTAGTTGCTCGCTCTTTTGCTATGTCGCGATACCTACCACTTGCTATATCATGCCTCCCATATTGCCATGTCAAGCCTCTAACCCTTCTTTCATAGCAAATCGTTGTTTGGCTATGTTACCGCTTTGCTCAGCCCCTCTTATAGCGTTGCTAGTTGCAGGTGAAGATGAAGTTTGTTCCATGTCGGAACATGGATATTGTTTGGGATATCACAATATCTCTTATTTAATTAATGCATCTATATACTTGGTAAAGGGTGGAAGGCTCGGCCTTATGCCTGGTGTTTTGTTCCACTCTTGCCGCCCTAGTTTCCGTCATACCGGTGTTATGTTCCTTGATTTTGCGTTCCTTACACGGTTGGGTTTTATGGGAACCCCTTGACAGTTCGCTTTGAATAAAACTCCTCCAGCAAGGCCCAACCTTGGTTTTCACCATTTGCCTCACCACCACCTACTTTTCCCTTGGGAGTCGCGCTCTCGAGGGTCATCTTTATTTTAACCCCCTCGGGCCAGTGCTTCTCTAAGTGTTGGTCCGAACTAGAGTCCTTTGCAGCACCACCTTAGGGAAACTTGAGGGCTGGTTTTAGTTGTACGGAGCGCTCATCCGGTGTTGCCCTAAGAACGCGATATGTGCAGCTCCTATCGGGATGTCGGCACATCGGGCGGTCTTGCTGGTCTTGTTTTACCATTGTCGAAATGTCTTCTAACCGGGATTCCGAGTGTGATCGGGTCTTCCTGGGAGAAGGAATATCCTTCGTTGACCGTGAGAGCTTGTGATGGGCTAAGTTGGGACGCCCCTGCAGGGTTTGAACTTTCGAAAGCCGTGCCCGCGGTTATGGGCAGATGGGAATTTGTTAATGTCCGATTGTAGAGAACTTGACACTTAACTTAATTAAAGTGAATCAACCGCGTGTGTAACCGTGATGGTCTCTTTTCGGCGGAGTCCGGGAAGAGAACACGGTCTCGTGTTATGCTTGAACGTAAGTAGCTTCAGGATCACTGCTTGATCACTTCTAGTTCACGACCGTGCGTTGCTTCTCTTCTCGCTCTCTTTTGCGTATGTTAGCCAACATATATGCTTAGTGCTTCCTGTAGCTCCACCTCATTACCCTTTCCTACCCATAAGCTTAAATTGTCTTGATCTCGCGGGTGTGAGATTGTTGAGTCCTTGTGGCTCACAGATACTTCCGAACAGTTGTAGGTGCGATGATACCAGTGCAGGTGACGCAACCGAGCTTAAGTGGGAACTCGTTAAAGATCGTGTTCGTTGTGTTTGCTTCGTTTCCGTTTGGTTAGTAGTGGAGCCCAATTGGGACGATCGGGGATCTAGCAATTGGGGTTGTCTTCTTTTATTTTGGTTCTGTAGTCGGACCTTGATTGTATTCTGGATGATGTATGTTTAAGTTGTAATTGTGTGAAGTGGCGATTGTAAGCCAACTCTTTATCCCTTTCTTATTCAGTACATGGGATTGTGTGAAGATTACCCCTCTTGCGACAAACCTACCATGCGGCTATGCCTCTAAGTCGTGCCCCGACATGTGGGAGATATAGCCGCACTGTGGGTGTTACAAGTTGGTATCAGAGCCCTCCCCGACTTAGGAGCCCCCTGCTTGATCGAATCACCGACGTTGTTGAGTCTAGAACAAAATGTTTTGAGTCTTAGGATTATATATATCAGAGAGTAGGATTCTTTTTACTCCTCAGTCCCTTCATCGCTCTGGTGAGGCCTCCTGACGTAGAGTTTTGACTCTTCTCTCCTCAAATTTCACAAAAAAAATTAGGATCACGCGGGTATCTTGGAATCGTTTCGATGGTTTTGTGACGAGAACATTGTTCTTGGTACCACCTGACATTAAGGGGTTGTGAAAGTGTCCTGGGGAGTTGAGCTCCGAGGTGTTGTCGTCACAATTTTATCGTTGCAGTTCTGGAATACCTGAGTTCGCCGACATCGAAAATCTCTTTTATGCAGTTGTTGGTGAGATAACCTCGACGCCACCCAGTACTGGGGCGGGAGTTCGGGAGTACTGCCATAACTCATATAACGGATGCTTTTCGAAGGTTGAGGTACACGATTTCCGAAGGTTTCTTGGTTATGTGTTGAAGGATGGATACAGCTGGATGTAGGAATTGTTAGTTTGGGTGAGATATTATGCTTCCCCTGTATCCCCAACACCCGATTGCATAACCAGAAAGTTTCGGGAGTTTATAAGTGGGAATTCAAGTATATCGTAGGATATCTTTCCAACAGACACATGATACGATATGGGATCTATCATATGTTTGTTTCCGGCTTATCCTGCAAGCCAAATCTTTGTTTTGTTTTTGAGTTGTGGTATTCAAGTTGCTTCAATGTCAAGTGTTGATTCCATACCTTTCCTAAGCGATGTTTCCATATTTCTATGTGAATACCAATCCCTCTTGACCATCGAGGTTGTCATGTCAATCCTTGTTCAACCAGCGTGTTTCTTTTCAAGTGGATCCGATCATTTCAACATCTGCAAGGTCACCTCTCGGTTTTCCCAACGTTGTTTGTTCATATGTCCCCAAGGTGACTTTGTTTTCCCGCCCACCCACCCCTTTTCTTCGAGGACTAAGATTTCTTAATCAAGTATCCATCTTATTGATGTGAAGTCTCTTCATTCTTTTCAATCAATGCTCTTACCCGATGTTTCTCATGAAGATGCTCTACTAGTCCATCATTCTTCTTTATTTTATTTTCCGGTGGATTCAATCCAATCTTTGGTATTGAGCATAGTCCTTTCATTTGTCCTATGTTTTCTCATGGGATGCATCTCATAATCATTCCCTGCTTACTATTCAATTCTTCCGGAGACATCTCAGAAGATTCACGTTTTTCATTGCTAATTCGTTCAAGATATCTCGAGGTTGTTATCTCATTCAAGCCATTTAAGTCAACCGGCGCAATCTATCTTTTAAGTCATCAACGGTGTTTCTCTTGGGTGGGCCCTAACCCATAGGTCTTTTCCCAGGATCTTACCTGACTCTTCTAATTTTTCCGGAGTTATTCTCAAATTCATTTCAAATTTTGACGTAAGAATGAGTTATCACCAGTCAAATGTCTTTCTCCAAGGTCTTTCAAATTCTTCATCGTTGGTTCAACCTTTCTAGTCTTCATCTTGGAGTATCTCAACAATTCATGGTGGTCTATCTCATGGGAATTCTCTGTATTTGAAGACCGAAGAAGTGTTTCCTCCAAATCTTGTGCTTTCTCTCGAAGATTCATGGTTCAAGCTTGATGCCATCCTCTCATAATTATTTTCAATTGTGAGAATTCTTTTCACCCATCCGGAGCAATTCAAGAGTCTTTTCAGTTTGATTCTCCGAAGGCCATCATTTCGTGTTTATTCATTCTCAGCTTTCAGCTCTCGTTCTTTCCAATCCCACCGGTGGTTCGTTGAAGTCCTTCTCAAGTTTGCGCTATACCTCTCTTAATCCTTTCTGCGAGAATAAGTAGTATGCCAAATCCGTTGCTTATCATCAATCTAAATTGGTGAAGGATATGCATAATGTAATTCTTATTCTTGTTTCATTGAGTAAATTCAATTCCTTATTCCGGAGGTTCATCAAAAAAATTGATTACATTTGTTCATCTTTCCTTCCGGAGTTCCAAGTTTTTTCTAGGTTATATCATCGCGAAGCTCCATGTAATAATTGCAAGGCTTCTCCCGAAGTTCTTTCCAACTTCTCTTTCGTTTGATCATCCTTTTATTACCAGAGTTCTTCATGGAGGCTCTACATGATGACTCATCAAGGATTTAATTCCTTCTCGAACTGTTGATCTAGATTCTTTTCAAAGGAGCTCAAGTATTCTTCATCTTGCATGCCGAAGTGCAATTCTTTCTATCTTATCTTTTTCAGGTGGTGTTATGTCTTTCTTGACAATTTACCTTCATGTTTCATGATTCACAAGTTGTCAGGAATGAGATATTTAAAACCCATCATTTTCATTTCGTTCGTGAGATCTTTTTAACCCAATAATCTATTCATTGGATTTATCTTGGATTATATTTCACCTAAAGCTTTCCCTAAGGATTGTTGCTATTTATGGTGCTCATAAATGATGCAAGTTCTTCATTTATCCCCCAGTGAAATAAGTTTCTCGTCTTCTTATTGATATCGATCCAATCTTTTGTTTTCTGTAGTGGCAGAATTTCGCCTCAATTTCGAGATGTTTTCCATAAGCCCACAACAAGCTTGCTCTTTTCGTTGTTGGTTCTCCAACAACTCTGTTTGACCCTTCTCCTAAAGATGCTTTTCAAGCTCATTTGAGGTAGAAGATGTTGTTTTCTCCTCCGTTCTTTTGATTCCATTCTTTCATTTGTTCCGGAGGTAGTGTGTTGTGGATTTCATCAAGTATCCTCTCATCTTGTCAAGTTCATATTCTTTGCCTTCCATTTCCAACCGAAGTGTTGTCGTAATTGATCCCTATCGTTCCTTGTACATCTCGTTTCTACCGGAGTGCTTGCATGTACTTCTTGTCCATTGCAACCCTTTTCTTATGTCCTTCAACCTACAAGGCTCTAGTAAGGTTCCTTGTTCCTCTTTTCTAATGAAGTATTTTCAACTTCGTTCATCTCCGTTGTATTCTTTTCTCAAATTGTTTAACCTATCAAGGTTAATCGGTTTCACTCAGTTGTACAAGAAGCAACTTAGTTTTACCTCTTCTCTTCCTCTTTCGCTTCTCTCCGGTGCCATCCTAGATCTCGGGACGAGATCCTCTTGTAGTGGTTGAGTGTTGTAACGCCCGAGACCGTTGCGCCAGGTGTTTTCCAGTTATTCGCTGCCATTGCCATGTCTTTTTCTTGCGTGTTGCATCTTGCCATGTCATCATGTGTATTGCATCATCATGTTTTCAAAACTTGCATCCGTCCTGGTCCCCTCGTTCTTTCCGTTGTATGTTCTGAGCCCAGACACACTTGCACGCGCCCGCGGCACGTCCGAAATATTATTTTTTAAGTGGTCGGAAAATGTTCTCGGAATGGGATGAGATTTGGCGTGCGGTCTTGTTATGTTGTAGGTAGACCATCTGCCAAGTTTCATTGCATTCGGAGTCCGTTTGACGCCCCAACGGATATCTATAGCGGCATTATAGTCGGTCAAACGTCGGACGTTTTTGGTCTCCGGAAACATGTGTCGGGCTGCCCATCTTCCTCTCTTCTCAGCCCACTGGTCCACTTGCACAGTCCATCTAGCCCACCTACCTACCGCCCGGCCCAATCTTACCTCTCTCGTCAGCCCGCGGCCCTCCTCACGCGCACGTCCGAAAGCTGTCCCGAACCCGACCCGGGTTGTCGTTACCGACGGGCCCGGATCATCCCCAAACGTCTATAAAACATCACCATTTTCTTATTTGGACTCTGTAACCTCTTTATTCTCGATTGTACGATTTAAATCAGAGGGTCCAAATAAACCCTAATACAATCTCCCTAAGATATATATTGACCAACCCTAAATTCAAGGAGGTTTGTCCCATCCACCAAATCCCCTCACCTGTCGCCGCTAGTCCTCTTCCTCCCCGGGATCCCTTCCGATCCAATCCACCTCGAGCTCTTCACCCAACCAACCACCAAGCCGATCCAAAAATCCATCCCCGACCAACCTCACTCCTCTGCTCATCTCTCTCTCTCTCCCGAGCTCTCAAATCCCCTCCTCTGCTTCTTTTTGCAGGAACCGGACGCAATCGTCGAACGCCATGGCCGCCCCTCGCCTCCTCACTTTGTTCCTGGACCCTCGCGTCCCTGGTCTTGCAGCGCCGCCGCCTGGAGCTTCTTCGCCGGAGGACTTCGCCTCATCCGCGTCGCTGGCGTCCATCCCCGCCTGAACCTCGCGTCCTCTCTGAACCTTGTGACCGCTGCATCGTCTCTGCATCGAACGCGCCTCTGTCCGTGTTCACAAGAGCTCGCCATTGCCCCAGAGATCCATTGTTGCTGTCCCCGACCCGCCTCGGTCCATTGGTAATCCATTCGCGTCCTACTCCGCGCCGGATACGGCAAGCCCCGGCTGGATCTTGCGCCGTCGCAAGCCCCGCTGCCGGCCACCAAAGTTCCTTGCGCCTCCTCTGCTTCAAGCACTGCTCGATCTGACCGCATCGCCCAAGGCCCCGTCCTCGCCACCCTCCACCAACCTCGACGTCTCGCGCCGCGCCAAGCTACTGTCACCTGCCTCGTCGTCAAGTGCCCGCGTTGCCGTCCAGGACCGCGCCGGCCTCCCCTGCTTCTGCTTCACGAGGGGACGACCCCAGCGCCAAGTCCGTCTTTGCCGTTGACTGAGTCCTTGCTTGATCTGTTCGAGTCATCGACCCGTACGCAACCGCGCAGGCCCAGCTCCCTTCGCCCGCGTGGGCCTCCCAGCCGCCAGGCAGCTGCGTTGCCGGGCTCAGCCACTACTCCGAGCTAGCCCAAGTGCCGTGGTGAGCAACCCAGCCCCTCCAGATTCGGCATGTAGACCTTTTTTCCCGTGTTGCGATTTTAGGATTATCCAGAGAACGCCAGATTTGCAAAAAAAAACCCCATCTTCATGCATTTAATAACTAAATAACCATGCATCGGTTTAAATGATCTAAATATGAAAAATGCTTCGAATTGCATCTAGATTCATAATTTCCAACTTTCATGCATGTTTAAAATATTTAAACTGTTGTTTGCATTAATTTGCTTAAATGACATGCTAAAATGATTTATTTCATAACTTAATAATCATAGCTCCAAATTTAACAAACTTTATATGTATATGGGGTAGAAAAATGCCTAGTTTAACATGGTGGCATCACTTTGCATGTTTAATAACTCTAAATATGGTTTAGGGCAGAACAGTACCAAATCTAATATATGCTCATGAGGATTTCTCCGGACTTGTTGCTTGTTGTTCCGGCCTCATTTAAACTTGCCTAGATAGGTAGTTTTTCATTTTGCTTCACCCCTTGCCATGTTAAGAATATTTAATACTGTTGGGTACATAAACGAGAGAGAACTAAATAAGTCACGTGGTGTTTCGCCAATATGCAACGAAGTTGCATATTGAGCTCCACTTAATTTGTAGGATTGTTTGTGCATTTTGCCATGCCATGCCTCTTTAAACCGGACATGCATCATACTTGTTTGTGCATCATGCCATGATTATGTGATGGTTGTTTACCATGATTGTTTGCTTCTTTATGGTGTTGCTTCTTCGGGTTGGTTCCGATAACGTCGCGTTGTGAGGATTCGTTCGACTTCGTCCGTTTGTCTTCTTCATGGGCTTGTTCTTCTTCCTTGCGGGATCTCAAGCAAGATGACCATACCCTCGAAATCACTTCTATCTTTGCTTGCTAGTTGCTCGCTCTTTTTCTATGCCGCGATACCTACCACTTGCTATATCATGCCTCCCATATTGTCATGTCAAGCCTCTAACCCTCCTTTCCTAGCAAACCGTTGTTTGGCTATGTTACCGCTTTGCTCAGCCCCTGTTATAGCATTGCTAGTTGCAGGTGAAGATGAAGTTTGTTTCGTGTTGGAACATGGATATTGTTTGGGATATCACAATATCTCTTATTTAATTAATGCATCTATATACTTGGTAAAGGGTGGAAGGCTCGACCTTATACGTGGTGTTTTGTTCCACTCTTGCCGCCCTAGTTTCCGTCATAGCGGTGTTATGTTCCTTGATTTTGCGTTCCTTACACGGTTGGGTGTTATGGGGACCCCTTGACAGTTCACTTTGAAGAAAACTCCTGCAGCAAGGCCCAACCTTGGTTTTACCATTTGCCTCACCACCACCTACTTTTCCCTTGGGAGTCGTGCTCTCGAGGGTCATCTTTATTTTAACCCCCCGGGCCAGTGCTTCTCTAAGTGTTGGTCTGAACTAGAGTCCTTTGCAGCGCCACCTCGGGGAAACTTGAGGGCTGGTTTTAGTTGTGCGGAGCGCTCATCCGGTGTTGCCCTAAGAATGAGATATGTGCAGCTCGTATCGGGATGTCGGCACATCGGGCAGTCTTGCTGGTCTTGTTTTACCATTGTCGAAATGTCTTCTAACCGGGATTCCGAGTCTGATCGGGTCTTCCTGGGAGAAGGAATATCCTTCATTGACCGCGAGAGCTTGTGATGGGCTAAGTTGGGACACCCCTGCAGGGTTTGAACTTTCAAAAGTCGTGCCCGCGGTTATGGGCAGATGGGAATTTGTTAATGTCCGATTGTAGAGAACTTGACACTTAACTTAATTAAAGTGAATCAACCACGTGTGTAACCGTGATGGTCTCTTTTCGGCGGAGTCCGGGAAGAGAACACGGTCTTGTGTTATGCTTGAACGTAAGTAGCTTCAGGATCACTTCTTGATCACTTCTAGTTCACGACCGTGCGTTGCTTCTCTTCTCGCTCTCTTTTGCGTATGTTAGCCACCATATATGCTTAGTGCTTCCTGCAGCTCCACCTCATTACCCTTTCCTACCCATAAGCTTAGATAGTCTTGATCTCGCGGGTGTGAGATTGCTGAGTCCTCGTGGCTCACAGATACTTCCAAACAGTTACAGGTGCCGATGATACCAGTGTAGGTGACGCAACCGAGCTCAAGTGGGAGCTCATTGAAGATCGTGTTCGTTGTGTTTGCTTAGTTTCTATTTGGTCAGTAGTGGAGCCCAGTTGGGACGATCGGGGATCTAGCAATTGGGGCTGTCTTCTTTTATTTTGGTTCTGTAGTCGGACCTTGATTGTATTCTGGATGATGTATGTTTAACTTGTAATTGTGTGAAGTGGCGATTGTAAGCCAACTCTTTATCCCTTTCTTATTCAGTACATGGGATTGTGTTAAGATTACCCCTCTTGCGACAAACCTACCATGCGGCTATGCCTCTAAGTCGTGCCCCGACACGTGGGATATATAGCCGCATTGTGGGTGTTACATCACTCCTTTTGGAGCCTTTTGTTATGTGTCTATGCCTTTCGGGCTCAAGAGTGCCCAGGCGTCTTACTAGCGATGTGTGTAGAATAGTCTTCACGATCATATTGGGTGCAATGTTCATGCTTATGTGGATGATATTATGGTGAAGTCCAGAAAGAAGGAAACCTTGATAGATGATTTGAAAGAAACATTTGACAATCTTCGGGTCTACAAGATGATGCTTAACCCGACCAAGTGTGTCTTTGGCGTGCCAGCAGGCAAGCTCTTGGGTTTTCTGGTTTCTAAAAGAGGCATTGAAGCTAACCCGGAGAAGATGATGGCCATTACATCATTGGCTAAACCAGCGTGTATCAATGATGTTCAGCATCTAGCAGGTCATATTGCGGCCTTAAGCCAATTCGTAAGCCGGTTGGGTGAGAGAGTTATACCGCTGTACCAGATGATGAAGAAAACAAATCACTTTGTCTGGAGTGATACTGCTAATGAAGCGTTTGAAGCCTTGAAGAGACAGCTAGCTGAGCCGCCAGTCCTTGCTGCTCCTATTGATAAGGATCCATTGTTGTTATATGTGGCTGCTAATGCCAAGGCTGTCACCGTAGCTATTGTGGTGGAACGGAAGGAGGCAGGCAAGGAACATCCAGTTCAGAGGCCGGTTTATTATCTCAGTGAGGTGCTTATTGAATCCAAGCAAAGGTATCCTTATTGACAGAAGCTGGTATATGGAGTCTTCATGGCTAGTCAAAAGCTCAAGCAATATTTCTTTGGTCATCCTATCACCGTGGTTAGTTCTGCTCCCTTAGGGGATATCATTCAAAATAGAGAAGCCACAGGTCGGGTAGCAAAGTAGGCCATTGAGCTTGGACCCCATGGTTTGAAATATATGCCTCGTGCAATCAAGTCACAAGCACTTGTGGATTTCATTAATGATTGGACAGAGTTACAGACACCTGAAGAGAAGCCGGATCACACATATTGGACTATTCACTTCGACGGATCTAGACAGTTAGAAGGCTCGAGGGTTGGAGTTATCTTGACTTCCCCACGAGGTGATAAATTTTCCTATGTTCTCCGGTTGATGTTCCCTTGTACTAACAATGCAGCTGAGTATGAGGTCTTGCTCCATGGTCTTCGGATGGCTAAGGAGATGAACTTAAGTCGGGTGAGGTGTTTCGGTGACTCAGATCTGGTAGCTTAGCAAGTGTGTGGCACTTGGGATTCTAAGGATCCACTCATGCCGGCTTATCATTGAGAGGTTGATACTATCGCAGGTCACTTAAGGGTTATCAAGTTGAACATGTTGATCGCAGGAAAAATGAGGCAGCTGATGCTTTAAGCCGGTTAGGGTCTCAGCGTAAGCCGGTGCCACCTAACATTTTCCTGGATATTCTGCATAACCCTTCTGTCAAATTGCCTACAGAAGAGGATCTTGCTATTCCTGACCAAGAAGCACAATTGGTGGCGGCTCTTGATGCTATTCCTGACTGGACGGTTCCATATTTGGCTTATATGACCCGGGGCAAGTTACCTTAGGATGAAACTTTGGCCAGGCAGATAACTCGGCGGTCTAAGTCAATGACTATTGTCAATGGAGAGTTGCATCACGCAGTGTCACAGGGGCGTTTCAACATTGTGTTTCTCCTGAAGAAGGATGTGAGATTTTGCGAGAGATTCGTGAAGGAAATTATGGTCATCATGTCGGTTCTAAGTCTCTCGTAGCCAAGACTTTCCGTCATGGGTTTTATTGGCTGGCAGCTCACGCTGATGCTGAGGATCTAGTAAGTAAATGTGATGGTTGTCAGAAGTTTTCACGACGAGCTCATGTGTCGGCTCAAGAATCGAGGATGATTATGATTGCTTGGCCATTTGCAGTCTGGGGGCTAGATATGGTTGAGCCTTTCATGAGGTCCAAAGATAAAAAGACTCATCTTTTGGTGGCGGTTGACAAGTTTACAAAATGGGTTGAAGCAGAGCCGGTTAGCAAGTGTGACGCGGCAATGACGGTTCAATTTATCAAAAAGGTGATTTTCTGTTTTGGCTTTCCCCATAGTATTATAACTGATAATGACACTAATTTATCCAAGGGTGCTATGAAATAATTTTGTCAACATGAGCATATCCGGCTTGATGTATCATCAGTGGCTCACCTCCAGTCTAATGGTCAAGCTGAGAGAGCTAATTGATAACCCACAAGTATAGGGGATCGCAACAGTTTTCGAGGGTAGAGTATTCAACCCAAATTTATTGATTCGACACAAGGGGAGCCAAAGAATATTCTCAAGTATTAGCAGCTGAGTTGTCAATTCAACCACACCTGGAAACTTAATATCTGCAGGAAAGTATTTAGTAGCAAAGTAATATGATAGTAGTGGTAATGGTAGCAAAAGGGTAATAGTAGTAAAAGTAGTGTTTTTGGTAATTCGTAGTGATGATAGCAATAGCAATGGAAAAGTAAATAAGCGAAGAACAATATATGGAAATCTCGTAGGCAATGGATCGGTGATGGAGAATTATGCCGGATGCGGTTCATCATGTAACAATCATAACATAGGGTGACACAGAACTAGCTCCAATTCATCAATGTAATGTCGGCATGTATTCCGAATATAGTCATACGTGCTTATGGAAAAGAACTTGCATGCCATCTTTTATCCTACCCTCCCGTGGCAGCGGGGTCCTAATGGAAACTAAGGGATATTAAGGCCTCCTTTTAATAGAGTACCGGAACAAAGCATTAGCACATAGTGAATACATGAACTCCTCAAACTATGGTCATCACCGGTAAGTATCCCGATTATTGTCACTTGGGGGTTAACGGATCAAAACACATAATAGGTGACTATAGACTTGCAAGATAAGATAAAGAACTCTCATATATTGATGAAAACATAATAGGTTCAGATCTGAAATCATGGCACTCAGGCCCTAGTGACAAGCATTAAGCATAGCAAAGTCATAGCAACATCAATCTCAGGACATAGTGGATACTAGGGATCAAACCCTAACAAAACTAACTCGATTACATGATAGGTCTCATCCAACCCATCACCGTCCAGCCAGCCTACGATGGAATTACTCACGCACGGCGGTGAGCATCATGAAATTGGTGATGGAGGATGGTTGATGATGACGATGGCGACGGATTCCCCTCTCTGGAGCCCCGAACGGACTCTAGATCAGCCCTCCCGAGAGGTTTTAGGGCTTGGCGGCGGTCCCGTATCGTAAAATGTGATGAATTCTTCTCTTTGATTTTTTTCTCCCCGAAAGCAAATATATAGAGTTGGAGTTGAGGTCGGAGGAGCTCCAGGGGGCCCACGAGGTAGGGGGCGCGCCCTAGGGGGGCACGCGTGCCCCCCACCCTCATGGACAGGTGGTGGGCCCCTGGTCTTCATCTTTTGCAAGGATTTCTTTATTTCCGAATATATGTTCCATGAAGTTTCAGGTCATTCCGAGAACTTTTGTTTCTGCACATAAATAACACCATGGCAATTCTGCTGAAAACAGCGTCAGTCCGGGTTAGTTTCATTCAAATCATGCAAGTTAGAGTCCAAAGCAAGGGCAAAAGTGTTTGGAAAAGTAGATACGACGGAGACGTATCAACTCCCCCAAGCTTAAACCTTTGCTTGTCCTCAAGCAATTCAGTTGACAAACTGAAAGTGATAAAGAAAAACTTTTACAAACTCTGTTTGCTCTTATTGTTGTAAATATGTAAAGCCAGCATTCAAGTTTTTAGCAAAGATTATGAACTAACCATATTCACAATAACGCTTAGGTCCCATGTTTACTCATATCAATGGCATAATCAACTAGCGAGCAATAATAATAAATCTCGGATGACAACACTTTCTCAAAACAATCATGATATGATATAACAAGATGGTATCTCGCTAGCCCTTTCTGAGACCGCAAAACATTAATGCAGAGCACCTTTAAAGATCAAGGACTGACTAGACATTGTAATTCATGGTGAAAGAGATCTATTCAAGTCATACTCATTGTAAACTAACAGTAATGAATGCAAATGACAGCGGTGCTCTCCAACTGGTGCTTTTTAATAAGAAGATGATGACTCAACATGAAAGTAAATAGACAGGCCCTTCGCAGAGGGAAGCAGGGATTTGTAGAGGTGCCACAGCTTGGTTTTGAAATAGAGATGAATAATATTTTGAGCGGTATACTTTCATTGTCAACATAACAACCAAGAGATGGCAATATCTTCCATGCTACACACATTATAGGCGGTTCCCAAACAGAATGGTAAAGTCTATACTCCCCCTCCACCAAGAAGCATCTATCCATGGCTTGCTCGAAACAACGAGTGCCTCCAACTAACAAGAGTCCCAGGCGGAGTTTTGTTTGCAATTATTTTGATTTGATTTGCATAAAGCATGGGAATGGGCATCCCGGTGACCAGCCACTTTCTCGTGAGTGAGGAGCGGAGTCCACTCCGCTTGAGAATAACCCGCCTAACATGGAAGATACAGACATCCCTAGTTAATACATGAGATATTCGAGCATACAAAACAGGATATTTATTTGAAGGTTTAGCGTTTGGCACATACAAATTTACTTGGAATGACAGGTAGATACCGTATATAGGTAGGTATGGTGGACTCATATGGAATAACTTTGGGGTTTATGAAGTTGGATGCACAAGCAGTATTCCCGCTTAGTACAGGTGAAGGCTAGCAAAAGACTGGGAAGCGACCAGCTAGAGAGCGACAACAATCATGAACATGCATTAAAATTAATCAACACCGAATGCAAGCACGAGTAGGATATAATTCACCATGAACATAAATATCGTGAAGGCTATGTTGATTTTGTTTCAACTACATGCGTGAACATGTGCCAAGTCAAGTCACTTAAATCATTCAGAGGAGGATACCACCCTATCATACCACATCACAACCATTTTAATAGCATGTTGGCACGCAAGGTAAACCATTATAAGCTCCTAGCTAATCAAGCATGGCACAAGAAACTATGATCTCTAGTTGTCATTGCAAGCATGTTTATTCATAATAGGCTAAATCAGGAAGGATGTGTTGGGGAACGTAGTAATTTCAAAAAAAAATCCAACGCACACGCAAGATCATGGTGATGCATAGCAACGAGGGGAGAGTGTGATCTACGTACCCGGTAGATCGACAACGGAAGCGTTTGGTTGATGTAGTCGTACGTCTTCACGGCCCGACCGATCAAGCACCGAAACTACGGCACCTCCGAGTTTTAGCAAACGTTCAGCTCGATGACGATCCCCGGACTCCGATCCAGCAAAGTGTCGGGGAAGAGTTCCGTCAGCACGACGGCGTGGTGACGATCTTGATGTACTACTGTCGCAGGGCTTCGCCTAAGCACCGCTACAATATTATCGAGGTCTATGGTGGCTGGGGGCGCCGCACACGGCTAAGAGTAAGATCACGTGGATCAACTTGTGTTTCTATGGGGTGCCCCTGCCTCCGTATATAAAGGACTAAAGGGGGGAGGCCGGCCGGCCACATAGGGCGCGCCAGAAGAGTCCTACTCCCTCTGGGAGTAAGATTCCCCCCCCCAATCCTAGTTGGAATAGGACTCGCGGAGGGGGGAAAAGAGAGAGAGGGGCCGGCCCCCTCTCCTTGTCCAATTCGGACCAAGGGAGGGGAGGGGCGCGCGGCCCACTATGGGCTGCCTCTTCTCTTTTCCACTAAGGCCCATTAAGGCCCATCTAGCTCCCCGGGGGGTTCCGGTAACCTCCCGGTACTCCGGTAAAATCCCGATTTTCCCGGAACACTTCCGATATCCAAACATAGGCTTCCAATATATCAATCTTTATGTCTCGACCATTTCGAGACTCCTCGTCATGTCCGTGATCACATCTGGGACTCCGAACGACCTTCGGTACATCAAAATGCATAAACTCATAATATAACTATCATCGTAACCTTAAGCGTGCGGACCCTACGGGTTCGAGAACAATGTAGACATGACCGAGACACGTCTCCGGTCAATAACCAATAGCGGGACCTAGATGCCCATATTGGCTCCTACATATTCTACGAAGATCTTTATCGGTCAGACCGCATAACAACATACGTTGTTCCCTTTGTCATCGGTATGTTACTTGCCCGAGATTCGATCGTCGGTATCCCATACCTAGTTCAATCTCGTTACTGGCAAGTATCTTTACTCGTTCTGTAATACATCATCCCGTAACTAACTCATTAGTCGCAATGCTTGCAAGGCTTAAGTGATGTGCATTACCGAGAGGGCCCAGAGATACCTCTCCGACAATCGGAGTGACAAAACCTAATCTCGAAATACGCCAACCCAACATGTACCTTTGGAGACACCTGTAGTACTCCTTTATAATCACCCAGTTACGTTGTGATGTTTGGTAGCACCCAAAGTGTTCCTCCGGTAAACGGGAGTTGCATAATCTCATAGTTACAGGAACATGTATAAGTCATGAAGAAAGCAATAGCAACATACTAAACGATCAAGTGCTAAGCTAACGGAATGGGTCATGTCAATCAGATCATTCACTTAATGATGTGATCCCGTTAATCAAATAACAACTCCTTGTTCATGGTTAGGAAACATAACCATCTTTGATTAACGAGCTAGTCAAGTAGAGGCATACTAGTGACACTCTGTTTGTCTATGTATTCACACATGTATTATGTTTCCGGTTAATACAATTCTAGCATGAATAATAAACATTTATCATGATATAAGGAAATAAATAATAACTTTATTATTGCCTCTAGGGCATATTTCCTTCAGTCTCCCACTTGCACTAGAGTCAATAATCTAGATTACATAGGTATGATTCTCACACCCATGGAGCCTTGGTGCTGATCATGTTTTGCTCGTGGAAGAGGCTTAGTCAACGGGTCTGCAACATTCAGATCCGTATGTATCTTGCAAATCTCTATGTCTCCCACCTGGACTAGATCCCGGATGGAATTGAAGCGTCTCTTGATGTGCTTGGTTCTCTTGCGAAATCTGGATTCCTTTGCCAAGGCAATTGCACCAGTATTATCACAAAAGATTTTCATTGGACCCGATGCACTAGGTATGACACCTAGATCGAATATGAACTCCTTCATTCAGACTCCTTCATTTGCTGCTTCCGAGGCAGCTATGTACTCCGCTTCACATGTAGATCCCACTACAACGCTTTGTTTAGAACTGCACCAACTGACAGCTCCACCGTTTAATGTAAACACGTATCCGGTTTGCGATTTAGAATCGTCCGGATCAGTGTCAAAGCTTGCATAAATGTAACCGTTTACGATGAGCTCTTTGTCACCTCCATATACGAGAAACATATACGTGGTCCTTTTCAGGTACTTCAGGATGTTCTTGACCGCTGTCCAGTGATCCACTCCTGGATTACTTTGGTACCTCCCTGCTAGACTTATAGCAAGGCACACATCAGGTCTGGTACACAACATTGCATACATGATAGAGCCTATGGCTGAAGCATAGGGAACATCTTTCATATTCTCTCTATCTTCTGCAGTGGTCGGGCATTGAGTCTTACTCAACTTCACACCTTGCAATACATGCAAGAACCCTTTCTTTGCTTGATCCATTTTGAACTTCTTCAAAACTTTGTCAAGGTATGTGCTTTGTGGAAGTCCAATTAAGCGTCTTGATCTATCTCTATAGATCTTAATGCCTAATATGTAAGCAGCTTCACCGAGGTCTTTCATTGAAAAACTCTTATTCAAGTATCCCTTTATGCTATCTAGAAATTCTATATCATTCCCAATTAGTAATATGTCATCTACATATAATATCAGAAATGCTATAGAGCTCCCACTCACTTTCTTGTAAATACAGGCTTCTCCAAAAATCTGTATAAAACCAAATGCTTTGATCACACTATCAAAACGTTTATTCCAACTCCAAGAGGCTTGCACCAGTCCATAAATGGATCGCTGGAGCTTGCACACTTTGTTAGCTCCCTTTGGATCGACAAAACCTTCTGGTTGCATCATATACAACTCTTCTTCCAGAAATCCATTCAGGAATGCAGTTTTGACATCCATCTGCCAAATTACATAATCATAAAATGCGGCAATTGCTAACATGATTCGGACAGACTTAAGCATCGCTACGGGTGAGAAGGTCTCATCGTAGTCAATCCCTTGAACTTGTTGAAAACCTTTTGCGAGAAGTCGAGCTTTGTAGACATTAATATTACCGTCAGTGTCAGTCTTCTTCTTGAAGATCCATTTATTCTCAATTGCTTGCCGATCATCGGGCAAGTCAACCAAAGTCCATACTTTGTTCTCATACATGGATCCCATCTCAGATTTCATGGCTTCAAGCCACTTTGCGGAATTCGGGCTCACCATCGCTTCTTCATAGTTCGTAGGTTCATCATGATCTAGTATCATGACTTCTAGAACGGGATTACCGTACCACTCTGGCGCGGATCTTACTCTGGTTGATCTACGAGGTTCAGTAGTATCTTGTTCTGAAGTTTCATGATCATCATCATTAGCTTCCTCACTAACTGGTGTAGGTGTCACAGAAACAGTTTTCTGTGATGTACTACTTTCCAATAAGGGAGCAGGTACAGTTACCTCGTGAAGTTCTACTTTCCTCCCACTCACTTCTTTCGAGAGAAACTCCTTCTCTATAAAGTTTCCAAATTTAGCAACAAAAGTCTTGCCTTCGGATCTGTGATAGAAGGTTTATCCAATAGTCTCCTTTGGATATCCTATGAAGACACATTTCTCCGATTTGGGTTCGAGCTTATCAGGTTGAAGCTTTTTCACATAAGCATCGCAGCCCCAAACTTTCAGAAACGACAACTTTGGTTTCTTGCCAAACCACAGTTCATAAGGCGTCGTCTCAACGGATTTTGATGGTGCCCTATTTAACGTGAATGCGGCCGTCTCTAGAGCGTATCCCCAAAACGATAGCGGTAAATCAGTAAGAGACATCATAGATCGCACCATATCTAGTAAAGTACGATTACGACGTTCGGACACACCATTACGCTGTGGTGTTCCGGGTGGCATGAGTTGCGAAACTATTCCACAATTTTTCAAATGTACACCAGACTCGTAACTCAAATATTCTCCTCCACGATCAGATCGTAGAAACTTTATTTTCTTGTTACGATGATTTTCAACTTCACTCTGAAATTCTTTGAACTTTTCAAACGTTTCAGACTTATGTTTCATTAAGTAGATATACCCATATCTGCTTAAGTCATCTGTGAAGGTGAGAAAATAACGATATCCGCCACGAGCCTCAATATTCATCGGCCCACATACATCTGTATGTATGATTTCCAACAAATCTGTTGCTCTCTCCATAGCACCGGAGAATGGTGTTTTGGTCATCTTGCCCATGAGGCACGGTTCGCAAGTACCAAGTGATTCATAATCAAGTGGTTCCAAAAGTCCATCAGTATGGAGTTTCTTCATGCGCTTTACACCGATATGACCTAAACGGCAGTGCCACAAATATGTTGCACTATCATTATCAACTCTGCATCTTTTGGCTTCAACATTTATGAATATGTGTGTTACTACTATCGAGATTCAATAAGAATAGACCACTCTTCAAGTGTGCATGACCATAAAAGATATTACTCATATAAATAGAACAACCATTATTCTCAGATTTAAATGAATAACCGTCTCGCATCAAACAAGATCCAGATATAATGTTCATGCTTAACGCTGGCACCAAATAACAATTATTTAGGTCTAATATTAATCCCGAAGGTAGATGTAGAGGTAGCATGCCGACTGCGATCACATCGACTTTGGAACCGTTTCCCACGCGCATCGTCACCTCATCCTTAGCCAATCTTCGCTTAATCCGTAGTCCCTGTTTCGAGTTGCAAATATTAGCAACAGAACCAGTATCAAATACCCAGGTGCTACTGCGAGCATTAGTAAGGTACACATCAATAACATGTATATCACATATACCTTTGTTCACCTTGCCATCCTTCTTATCCGCCAAATACTTGGGGCAGTTCCGCTTCCAGTGACCAGTCTGCTTGCAGTAGAAGCACTCAATTTCAGGATTAGGTCCAGGTTTGGGTTTCTTCTCTTGAGTAGCAACTTGCTTGCTGTTCTTTTTGAAGTTTCCCTTCTTCTTCCCTTTGCCCTTTTTCTTGAAACTAGTGGTCTTGTTGACCATCAACACTTGATGCTCCTTCTTGATTTCTACCTCCGCAGCTTTCAGCATTGCGAAGAGCTCGGGAATAGTCTTATTCATCCCTTGCATATTATAGTTCATCACGAAGCTCTTGTAGCTTGGTGGCAGTGATTGGAGAATTTTGTCAATGACGCAATCATCTGGAAGATTAACTCCCAATTGAATCAAGTGATTATTATACCCAGACATTTTGAGTATATGCTCACTAACAGAACTGTTCTCCTCCATCTTACAGCTATAGAACTTATTGGAGACTTTATATCTCTCAATCCGGGCATTTGCTTGAAATATTAACTTCAACTCCTGGAACATCTCATATGCTCCATGATGTTCAAAACGTCGTTGAAGTCCCGATTCTAAGCCGTAAAGCATGGCACACTGAACTATTGAGTAGTCATCAGCTTTGCTCTGTCAGACTTTCATAACATCCGGCGTTGCTCCAACAGCAGGCCTGGCACCCAGCGGTGCTTCCAGGACGTAATTCTTCTGTGCAGCAATGAGGATAATCCTCAAGTTACGGACCCAGTCCGTGTAATTGCTACCATCATCTTTCAACTTTGCTTTCTCAAGGAATGCATTAAAATTCAACGGAACAACAGCACGAGCCATCTATCTACAATCAAGCATAAACAAGCAAGATACTTATCAGGTACTAAGTTTCATGATAAATTTAAGTTCAGTTAATTTACTTAAAGAACTCCCACTTAGATAGACATCCCTCTAATCCTCTAAGTGATTACGTGATCCAAATCAACTAAACCATGTCCGATCATCACGTGAGATGGAGTAGTTTCATTGGTGAACATCACTATGTTCATCATATCTACTATATGATTCACGCTCGACCTTTCGGTCTCCGTGTTCCGAGGCCATATCTGTATATGCTTACCTCATCAAGTATAACCTGAGTATTCCGCGTGTGCAACTGTTTTGCACCCGTTGTATTTGAACGTAGAGCCTATCACACCTGATCATCACGTGGTATCTCAGCACGAAGAACTTTCGCAACGGTGCATACTCGGGGAGAACACTTCTTGATAATTAGTGAGAGATCATCTTATAATGCTACCGTCAATCAAAGCAAGATAAGATGCATAAAAGATAAACATCACATGCAATCAATATAAGTGATATGATATGGCCATCATCATCTTGTACTTGTGATCTCCATCTCCGAAGCACCGTCGTGATCACCATCGTCACCGGCGCGACACCTTGATCTCCATCGTAGCATCATTGTCGTCTCGCCAAGCTTGTGCTTCCACGACTATCGCTACCGCTTAGTGATAAAGTAAAGCATTACATCGTGATTGCATTGCATACAATAAAGCGACAACCATATGGCTCCTGCCAGTTGCCGATAATTCGGTTACAAAACATGATCATCTCATACAATAAAATTCAGCATCATGTCTTGACCATATCACATCACAACATGCCCTGCAAAAACAAGTTAGACGTCCTCTACTTTGTTGTTGCAAGTTTTACGTGGCTGCTACGGGCTTAAGCAAGAACTAATCTTACCTACGCATCAAAACCACAACGATAGTTTGTCAAGTTGGTGATGTTTTAACCTTCGCAAGGACCGGGCGTAGCCACACTTGGTTCAACTAAAGTTGGAGAAACTGTCACCCGCAAGCCACCTCTGTGCAAAGCACGTCGGGAGAACCGGTCTCGCGTAAGCTTACGCGTAATGTCGGTCTGGGCCGCTTCATCCAACAATACCGCCGAACCAAAGTATGACACGCTAGTAAGCAGTATGACTTATATTGCCCACAACTCACTTGTGTTCTACTCGTGCATATAACATCAACATATAAAACCTAGGCTCGGATGCCACTGTTGGGGAACGTAGTAATTTCAAAAAAATTCCTACGCACACGCAAGATTATGGTGATGCATAGCAACGAGGGGAGAGTGTGATCTACGTACCTGGTAGATCAACAACGGAAGCGTTTGGTTGATGTAGTCGTACGTCTTCACGGCCCGACCGATCAAGCACCAAAACTACGGCACCTCCGAGTTTTAGCACACATTCAGCTCGATGACGATCCCCAGACTCCGATCCAGCAAAGTGTCGGGGAAGAGTTCCGTCAGCACGACGGCGTGGTGATGATCTTGATGTACTACTGCCGCAGGGCTTCGCCTAAGCACCGCTACAATATTATCGAGGTCTATGGTGGCTGGGGGCCACGCACACGGCTAAGAGTAAGATCACGTGGATCAACTTGTGTTTCTCTAGGGTGCCCCTGCCTTCGTATATAAAGGACTAAAGGGGGGAGGCCGACCGGCCACATAGGGCACGCCAGGAGAGTCCTACTCCCTCTGGGAGTAGGATTCCCCCCCAATCCTAGTTGGAATAGGACTCGCGGAGGGGGGAAAGAGAGAGAGGGGCCGGCCCCCTCTCCTGGTCCAATTCGGACCAAGGGAGGGGAGGGGCGTGCGGCCCACTATGGGCTGCCTCTTCTCTTTTCCACTAAGGCCCATTAAGGCCCATCTAGCTCCCCGGGGGGTTCTGGTAACCTCCCGGTACTCCGGTAAAATCTTGATTTTACCCGGAACACTTCCGATATCCAAACATAGGCTTCCAATATATCAATCTTTATGTCTCGACCATTTCGAGACTCCTCGTCATGTCCGTGATCACATCCGAGACTCCGAACAACCTTCGGTACATCAAAATGCATAAACTCATAATATAACTGTCATCGTAACCTTAAGCGTGCGGACCCTACGGGTTCGAGAACAATGTAGACATGACCGAGACACGTCTCCGGTCAATAACCAATAGCAGGACCTGGATGCCCATATTGTCTCCTACATATTCTACGAAGATCTTTATCGGTCAGACCACATAACAACATACGTTGTTCCCTTTGTCATCGGTATGTTACTTGCCCGAGATTCGATCGTCGGTATCCCATACCTAGTTCAATCTCGTTACTGGCAAGTCTCTTTACTCGTTCTGTAATACATCATCCCGCAACTAACTCATTAGTCGCAATGCTTGCAAGGCTTAAGTGATGTGCACTACCGAGAGGGCCCAGAGATACCTCTCCGACAATCGGAGTGACAAAACCTAATCTCGAAATACGCCAACCCAACATGTACCTTTGGAGACACCTGTAGTACTCCTTTATAATCTACGTTGTGACGTTTGGTAGCACCCAAAGTGTTCCTCTGGTAAACGGGAGTTGCATAATCTCATAGTTACAGGAACATGTATAAGTCATGAAGAAAGCAATAGCAACATACTAAACGATCAAGTGCTAAGCTAACGGAATGGGTCATGTCAATCAGATCATTCACTTAATGATGTGATCCCGTTAATCAAATAACAACTCCTTGTTCATGGTTAGGAAACATAACCATCTTTGATTAACGAGCTAGTCAAGTAGAGGCATACTAGTGACACTTTGTTTGTCTATGTATTCACACATGTATTATGTTTCCGGTTAATACAATTCTAGCATGAATAATAAAACATTTATCATGATATAAGGAAATAAATAATAACTTTATTATTGCCTCTAGGGCATATTTCCTTCAAGATGAACTAATCATATTTACAAAAACAAGAGAGGTCGAGTTCATACCAGCTTTTCTCGTCTCAGTCAGTCCATCATATATCGTCATAATTGCCTTTCACTTGCACGACCGAATAGTGTGAATAATAATAGTGCACCTGCATTGGACTAAGCTGGAATCAGCAAGCATTCAATAAACAGGAGAAGACAAGGCAATATGGGCTCTTTTGTCAGATCAACAATAATGCATATAAGAGCTACTTCAACAATTTAATTATGGTCTTCTCCTATCGACCCCCAAAGAAAAGAAATAAAACTATTTACACGGGAAAGCTCCCAACAAGCAAAAGAAGAATAGGAAATCTTTTTGGGTTTTCCTTTTTTAATTACTACTACAAGCATGCAAAGTAAACTAATTAAAAGCTGCAACTATTTTTTTTTCTTAAGGTTATCAAACACACAAGAAGAGAGCATAAAAAGGAAAATAAACTAGCATGGATGAAACAATGAAAAAGTATGAGCACCGACATCTAGCAATGAGTGTGTGAACATAAATGTAATATCGGTGAGAAATACGTACTCCCCCAAGCTTAGGCTTTTGGCCTAAGTTGGTCTATGGCCACGGTTGGCCTGGCAGATATCCATAATAATAGTTGGGGTCGTACTGAGATGCAGCGGCTATCGCCTCCTGAGCTGTAGTGTGGCGACGAGCGGCCTCCGCCCTCCTCTCGTACTCATCTGCCACCTCTATGGTAATAACATATCTTCCTTTTGCTTGATAATCAAAGAAGGCAGGAGCAGGGAGAGTAATACGGACAGCGCGACATCTGTCAAAGATTAAGCGATACTGGAGAGGTGTTTCATTCCTCTCAACAAACTGGTGGTGAACCATAGCATTAAAGTCTAGGTAAGCAGGAGGCAATTCAATATCATCATTACGTATGATTACACCAAGAAAATCAGCTAAGCGGGTTGCATAAATTCCTCCAAAGAAATCTCCATTAAATCTATTCAGATGCAACCTATGTGCAACAATGGCTCCCAAATTATAAGATTTATCTCCCAACACAGCACTCCTAAGAATACTGACGTCGGGGACACACATGTGACATGCTTCATCTTTACCGTTAATGCATCTACCTATGAAGAGAGCAAAATAATGTATAGCAGGAAAATGGATGCTCCCTATGGTAGCTTGTGTTATATCTCTAGATTCCCCCACAGTTATACTAGCAAGAAAATCCCTAAATTCATATTTGTGAGGTTCCCTGATACTACCCCATTGTGGAAGTTTGCAAGCAGTGGTAAAATCCTCTAAGTCCATAGTGTAAGAATTTTCATAAAGATCAAACAGGATAGTTGGAGAATTACGTGAAGATGAAAATTCAAACCTCCTCACAAAGGAACTAGTGAGATAGTGGTACTGACGGCATTTTTTTCCTCGAATCTCACAAGATCAGCATTACACAAATATGCGTTAAATTCTTCCTTAATTCCCGCTCGATCCATAAAGTTATCCAAAGGCCATTCACAAGGACGCACTGGAGCGTTTCTTGGTGGCTCATCATCAGCATCACGCATTGCAAGCATGGGCTCTTGTTTCCTTGAAGAGCCCCCTTGGTACATTTTCCTAAACATATTTCTTCCTCTGAAAAATTTCTGAAATTTTTAGTAACTTCGAAATAAAAGTGAACCAAACTCAATTATCTTGATAACAACAACTCCTACAAGTGCCTAGAGCCTATATCATGCATCAAAACTACTTTTGACCATATAAATTTGACATGCAAGCTCAAGAACAGGGTCACCTAAGCAGCACAAATTTGCAATGAATAAAGCACTAGAACAAAAATTAATTGGACCAATGGAGGAGTCACATACCAAGGAACAATCTCCCCAAGCAGTTTTATGAGAGGTGCTTTGAGCAAGGAGATCGAAAATGGCAGCAAAATGAGCTTGGACTCGGGTATGAACTGGATATTCATGTTTGTGGGAGGAAGAAGGAGTGTGTGGGTGCAGAAATAAGTGGAGGAGGGCCACCATGGGCCCACAAGGCAGGGGGCGCACCCAGGGGGGTAGGGCGCGCCCTTGACTCTCGTGGCCAAGTGCCAGCTCCTCCTGCTGTATTCTCAGTGCCAAATATTCTCAAATAGTCTAGAAAAAATCATATTTAAATTTCAGGGCATTTGGAGAACTTTTATTTTTGGGGTATTTTTATATTGCACGGATAAATCAGATAACAGACAGAAAAATACTATTTTATTTTATTTAATATAATAACAGAAAGTAAGAGGAGGGTACAGAAGGTTGTGCCTTCTAGTTTCATCCATCTCATGCTCATCAAAAGGAATCCACTAACAAGGTTGATCAAGTCTTGTTAACGAACTCATTTCGAATAACACTATGTTACCTCAACGGGGATATGCACATCCCCAATAATAAGAATATCATATTTCTTCTTGACAGTAGGAAGAGGAAATTCAAAACCTCCAAATATAATCGATGGAATTTTTCCAATAGAGTTGGTACTATGAACTTGAGATTGTTTCCTCGGAAAGTGTATGCTCATTACCATTAACATGAAAAGTGGCATTGCCTTTAGTGCAATCAATAACAGCCCCTGCAGTATTCAAAAAGGGTCTTCCAAGAATAATAGACATACTATCGTCCTCGGGAATATCAAGAATAACAAAGTCCGTTAAAATAGTAACATTTGCAACTACAACAGGCACATCCTCACAAATACCGACAGGTATAGCAGTTGATTTATCAGCCATTTGCAAAGATATTTTAGTAGGTGTCAACTTATTCAAATCAAGTCTACGATATAAAGAGACAGGCATAACACTAACACCGGCTCCAAGATCACATAAAGTAGTTTTAACATAGTTTCTTTTAATGGAGCATGGTATAGTTGGTACATCGGGATCTCCAAGTTTCTTTGGTATTCCACCCTTAAAAGTATAATTAGAAAGCATGGTGGAAATTTCAGCTTCCGGTATCTTCCTTTTATTTGTAACAATATCTTTCATATACTTAGCATAAGGATTCATTTTGAGCATATCAGTTAGTCGCATACGCAAAAAGATAGGTCTAATCATTTCAACAAAACGCTCAAAATCCTCATCATCCTTTTTCTTGGATGGTTTGGGAGGAAAATGCATGGGTTTCTGAACCCAAGGCTCTCTTTCCTTACCGTGTTTCCTAGCAACAAAGTCTTTCTTATCATAACGTTGATTCTTTGATTGTGGGTTATCAAGATCAATAGCAGGTTCAATTTCTATATCATTATCATTACTAGGTTGAGCATCATCATGAACATTATCATTAACATTATCATTAACATTATCACTAGTTTCAGCTTCATTACCAGATTGTGTTTCAGCATCAGAGATAGAAATATCATTTGGATTCTCAGGTGTATCAATAACAGGTTCACTAGAAGTATGCAAAGTCCTATCATTTTTCTTTTTCTTCCTTTTAGAAGGACCAGGTGCATCTATATTATTTCTCTAAGAATCTTGCTCAATTCTCTTAGGATGGCCTTCAGGATACAAAGGTTCTTGAGTCATTTTACCACCTCTAGTCATAAGTCTAACAACATTATCATTATCCTTACTATTCAATTCATTGGGTAAATCATTTTGAGCCTTAAGTACTTGTTCTACTTGAGTGCTATCCATAAAAGCATGTTTACTAATAAGTTTAAGTTCACCTTTGACATTAGCCATATAATCACCCAAGTGTTCAAGCATATTTGAATTGTATTTCAATTGTCTACCAAAATAAGCATTAAAATCTTCTTGCTTAACCATAAATTTATCAAACTCATCTAAGCATGGGCTAGCAAATTTAGTAAACGAGATTTCAGCTTTATCATATCTATAGAGAGAATTTACCTTTACTACCTGTGTCGGATTATCAGGACCATGAGTTTCTTCAATAGGAGATGGATTAAGGTCATATGTTTCTTCAACAGGCGGTAAATTAAGACCGTGTATTTCTTCAATAGGAGGTAAATTCTTAACATCTTCAGCTTTAATACCTTTTTCTTTCATAGATTTCTTTGCCTCTTGCATATCTTCAGGACTAAGAAATAGAATACCCCTCTTCTTCGGAGTTGTTTTAGGAATAGGCTCAGGAGCTGGCTCAGGAAGTGTCCAATTAGTTTCATTTGTTAACATATTATTCAGTAGAATTTCAGCTTCATCCGGCGTTCTTACCCTGAAAACAGAACCAGCACAACTATCCAGGTAATCTCTGGAGGCATCGGTTAGTCCATTATAAAAGATATCAAGTATTTCATTTTTCTTAAGAGGATGATCAGGCAAAGCATTAAGTAATTGGAGAAGCCTCCCCCAAGCTTGTGGGAGACTCTCTTCTTCAATTTGCACAAAATTATATATATCCCTTAAAGCAGCTTGTTTCTTATGAGCGGGGAAATATTTAGCAGAGAAGTAATAAATCATATCCTGGGGACTACGCACACAACCAGGATCAAGAGAATTAAACCATATCTTAGCATCACCCTTTAATGAGAACGGAAATATTTTAAGGATATAAAAGTAACGAGTTCTCTCATCATTAGTGAACAGGGTGGCTATATCATTTAATTTAGTAAGATGTGCCACAACAGTTTCAGATTCATAGCCATGAAAAGGATCATATTCAACCAAAGTAATTATATCAGGATCAATAGAGAATTCATAATCCTTATCAGTAACAAAGATAGGTGAAGTAGCAAAAGCAGGGTCAGGTTTCATCCTAGCATTTAGAGATTGCTTATTCCATTTAGCTAATAACCTCTTAAGTTCATAACTATCCTTGCAAGCTAAAATAGCTAAAGAAGCTTCTTTATCAAAAACATAACCCTTAGGAATAACGGGCAAGTCTTCATCATCACTTTCATCAATATTATCAGATTCAATATTTTCATTCTCTCTAACCCTAGCAAGTTGTTCATCAAGAAATTCACCAAGTGGCACAGTAGTATCAAGCATAGAAGTAGTTTCATCATAAGTATCATGCATAGCAGAAGTGGCATCATCAATAACATGCGACATATCAGAACAAATAGCAGAAGCAGGTTTAGGTGTCGCAAGCTTACTCAAAACAGAAGGTGAATCAAGTGCAGAGCTAGATGGCAGTTCCTTACCCCCCTTGTAATTGATGGATAAATCTTGGTTTTTGGATCTCTCAAGTTCTTCATAATGATAAGCAGATATAAATCTCAAGTGACTCAAAGAATAGAGCTATGGTCCCCGGCAACGGCGCCAGAAAATAGTCTTGATAACCCATAAGTATAGGGGATCGCGACAGTTTTCGAGGGTAGAGTATTCAACCCAAATTTATTGATTCAACACAAGGGGAGCCAAATAATATTCTCAAGTATTAGCAGCTGAGTTGTCAATTCAACCACACCTGGAAATTTAATATCTGCAACAAAGTATTTAGTAGCAAAGTAATATGATAGTAGTGGTAATGGTAGCAAAAGGGTAACAGTAGTAAAAGTAGTGTTTTTGGTATTTTGTAGTGATGATAGCAATAGCAACGGAAAAGTAAATAAGCGAAGAACAATATATGGAAATCTCGTAGGCAATGGATCGGTGATGGAGAATTATGCCGGATGCGGTTCATCATGTAACAATCATAACATAGGGTGACACAGAACTAGCTCCAATTCATCAATGTAATGTAGGCATGTATTCCGAATATAGTCATACATGCTTATGGAAAAGAACTTGCATGACATCTTTTATCCTACCCTTCTGTGGCAGCGGGGTCCTAATGGAAACTAAGGGATATTAAGGCATCCTTCTAATAGAGTACCGGAACAAAGCATTAGCACATAGTGAATACATGAACTCCTCAAACTATGGTCATCACCGGTAAGTATCCCGATTATTGTCACTTGGGGGTTAACGGATCATAACACATAATAGGTGACTATAGACTTGCAAGATAAGATAAAGAACTCTCATATATTGATGAAAACATAATAGGTTCAGATCTGAAATCATGGCACTCGGGCCCTAATGACAAGCATTAAGCATAGCAAAGTCATAGCAACATCAATCTCAGAACATAGTGGATACTAGGGATCAAACCCTAACAAAACTAACTCGATTGCATGATAGATCTCATCCAACCCATCACCGTCCAACAAGCCTACGATGGAATTACTCATGCATGGCGGTGAGCATCATGAAATTGGTGATGGAGGATGGTTGATGATGACGATGGCGACGGATTCCCCTCTCCGGAGCCCCGAATGGACTCTAGATCAGCCCTCCCGAGAGGTTTTAGGGCTTGGTGGCGGCTCCGTATCGTAAAACGTGATGAATTCTTCTCTTTGATTTTTTTCTCCCCGAAAGCAAATATATAGAGTTGGAGTTGAGATCGGAGGAGCTCCAGGGGGCCCACGTTGTAGGGGGGCACGCCCTAGGGGGGCAGGCGCGCCCCCACCCTCGTGGATAGGTGGTGGGCCCCTGGTCTTCATCTTTTGCAAGGATTTTTTATTATTTCCAAATAGATGTTCCATGAAGTTTCAGGTCATTCCGAGAACTTTTGTTTCTGCACATAAATAACACCATGGCAATTCTACTGAAAACAGCGTCAGTCCGGGTTAGTTTCATTCAAATCATGCAAGTTAGAGTCCAAAACAAGGGCAAAAGTGTTTGGAAAAGTAGATACGACTGAGACGTATCACTAATCAAGAGATCCTAAGAGGCAACAAGCCCCGGCTTATGTTTCCTTTGCAGAGGATGTCGGGTTGTTGGGTTGAGGAGTTACCATCAGTATTATGGAGTATCAATACTACCCCCAACAGATCTACAGGTTACACGCCTTTGTTCATGGTTTATGGAGCAGAGGCGGTTCTCCCTAGTGACATCAGTCATGATTCGCTCCGTGTGGCAGCCTATGTTGAAGCTGACAATGAAAAAGCACGCCAGGATGCACTTGACTTGTTAGATGAGGAGCGTGACCTTGCGGTGGCTCGTTCAGCAATTTACCAACAAGATCTGCGCTGTTATCACAACCACCGGGTTAAGACCAGAACCTTTCAAGAAGGTGACTTGGTGCTCCGGCTTATCCAGGATCAAACTGATATGCACAAACTATCCCCACCTTAGGAAGGACCATTTGTGGTCAGCAAGAATCTGAACAATGGATCATACTACCTTGTCGATGTTCGAGACCACAAGAACTCACGCACATCAAAGGAGGAGACCCGCCGGTCGTGGAATATTGCTCATCTTCGGCCTTATTACACCCGAACCACCGGCTCTTGTGATGTACATATCTTGACAATGTATATATTACAATGAATATAATAAAGTCGGCATCCCTGCTAAAGCAGGGCCTCTGCCGTTTTCATTTTTGATAATAATGAGTCTTTATGGACACTTCATATGGTCACTTGGGGGCTTCCTGCTCAATGAGCATAGCTATACTACCCTTTGATCCGGCTTACAGGCTGGGCTGCAAACATCACTTGGGGGCTTCCTGCTCAAACATAGGTGTATTCACCAAGGAGAACATAGCGTCACTACCCTCTTGACTGGCTTGGAACACCAGGTGTATTCACCAAAGTTTCCAGGTTATCTTGTTCAAACATAGGTGTATTCACCAAAGAGGGCATAACCTTTTTTGGCGTGGAATGCCAGGTGTATTCACCAAAACTTTCCAGGTTATCTTGTTCAAACATAGGTGTATTCACCAAAGAGGACATAACCTTTTTTGGGCTTGGAAGTCAGGTGTATTCATCTAAAAACCTGGGTTATCCTGCCTTTTTAAGTCTGCCACTCCTCCCAGGTAATCCTGGAATGACCCGCCGTACTTTTGACAGTCAATCTTATACAAGACCCTGAACTTGTCAAAGTTAAAACGACGATTGGTCATGTGAGGCTCGGCTTCTAAGGTTTAAAAGGTTTAACTCAGCGGCTGTGCGACCCATGAAAGCACTTGAGATTTAGGCTTGGCGGCCTATGAAAGCCTTGTTTTTTCCGATTTATTATTTTTATTTGAACATTTTTGGTTTCGTCTTTGTACCATGTTGACATATGGTTTAAAACAATTCAGGCCATGTAGCCTCAATCTCTATGGCTCATATTTGAGTATGTCTGTAGTTTTGATAACCCGGCCTGGCTTTGGACTATAAGTCGCCAGTATATGATGATATTAAATACCTGGAAGTGTTGTGCTCTAAGTTTTGGGATATTACCCCTTGCTGCATACGGCGTTGTAAGCCGGCGTATATGACAAATAGGGCATTATGTGCTCAATTTTTTGGGTTGTCACCCTTCGTGCACTGGTATGATGAGCCGGCAGTGTGATCAAATATCACAAGTATGATATTTTTGTTATATATGGTTATAGTTAAACCAGCCCTGGTTATGGACTTTTATAGTCACCAGCAGGTTTATGTTGGGCACTATGACCCGCCTAGCGGTAAACCGCCAGGGCAATTTTGTGATCTGTTTTTTATGCAGAACAAAGAAATACAATCTGCCCTACATAATGATATCATATGCATAAGTGGCATATCTTCAACTGGCGGATCAACAATGTTATGTAACACAAAACATGCACGATGGCACGACAGATTAGAGTTCAACTAAACTATTACATGGCTCAACGAGCCCAAATGTTTTAGTATTTTTTTTCAGAAGATCAAATATATGAACCGCCCAGCGGATCAATTTTCTTGACCTTGATGGCTTGAAATTTCTGGATCATCCTTCGCTGGTTCTTCGTCCTCCTCCATCGTCTAGAAGTTTGGTGATGACCAATCAATGCCACACAAGGCTTAGAATTCATCTTCATCATCTATAAGTTTGGAAGGATCAACTTCAGGGGCGAAAGTATGCTTATGGATTGGGGGGATCAGATCCATCACTTTATAAGCCGGCGTGGGCATCTTTTGATTCTCCATATCATAAGCCAGCTGATATTTTGAAAGATCTGTTTCATCAGCAATCAGACTGGACAAAGGACGTATTTCCTTCATGCAGGCAGCAAAGTCTTTCTTGTCAAAGGGAGTCCCATCTTCTTTCAAGCTTGGATACCCAGTAGCTAGCTCGGTCGGGTCTGGCTCGGCTTGCCATGCCTTAGCCCGGCTTATGGCCATCACGGCACCGGCTCTTGCGGATGACCACTTTATCTCTTCAATCCTAGCAGGCAGAACATAAAGTTTTTTAAGACGTCACTCAACAGAGTGGGTGCTTGATTGGTTGGAGAAATTGTGGCCAGTGCGCGCTGAGTTCCAGTATATAGCTATTCAACAAGCGTATATACGACTTTGAGCTTCACAAGCATCTCTTGACCAAGATTGCTACTCCTAGGACTTGTGTAATAATTGCGGATTGATCAGAGACAGTTTATGACATGAAAGAAAAGACTCGATTATGATGCTAGTAATGCTATTTACCAATGATAGCAAAAATCATCTACGATATGCAGTGTTTTAAGCCGGTAAGCTCAGTGGTTATCTCTTGAAGAGAAGCTTCAGCTTTTTCAGCCTGCTGTATCAGAGCGGTCCTCTCCTCAGCCCAGGCGGTTCTTTCAGTATCAAAACGAGTCTTCAGTTTTTCTGTCTCGGCCAGACTAAAATTGAATTTTGAGTCGGCCTTCCGGGTCTCAGATTCTTGATGCTCCAGCCGGGTTTTCGCATCAGCCAATTGCGATTGAAGTTGAGCAGTGCTGTCCTGTACATGCACATATTTGCAATCATATTCATATTGGGTCACAGGAATAAAAGTCCCAAGCCTTTTGCAAGCAACAACACTTGGTACTTGGGGGCTAATGCGTACAGAAAAATTCTTCATATAACGACAAATATGAATAAGTCCCAAGCACTTTGCAAGCAAGAGCACTTGTCACTTGGGGGATCATGCATATTGCTCACTTTTTCATTACTACTTTATGATGACCCGGTTGTACTGCAAACGATCACAGCCGGCTCATGGGGGCTACACAAGTAAGTTTTGATTTACAAACAATGATGAACAGAACCGGTTCATTCATGCTGATTAAACCGACCCTTGGGGGCTATGGATGCAATATTAATCGTTAAAGATCCGGTTTAACTCTGACGGTGAAAGCCGACTTTTGAAGGATTCTACCAAAGATGATTTTATACTCATGGCTATTCTAAGTCTACATCATATTCTATTCTATTATACACGTAGACTTGGGGGCTGACAAGATATGCATAATTTATCAAGACGGAGTTCATACCTCATATTTCTGATGCATCTCTTTCCCCATGTCAATTTCAAGATCACGGCTGGTATGCACTTGGTTGAGATAACCAGATAGTACTTCACTAACGCTTAGTTGAGAATAATTGGCAATGTCAAATCTCACTTTCCGCCTTTCAATAAACTCCTCTTTGGCGGAGTGCTTGGCCAAGACAGTAGGTTTTCCTAACTCTTGAAAGCTGGTGCTAGTGATCATAACATCCTTGGTATGTGTTTCTGATGGTTTAAGTGGGCTTAATGATTCAGTGTTCAAAGGATTGACGTTTCTGTGTTCACTGGAAAGGTCAGGAATTTCTGGTGGAACATCATGGACAGGCTCTTCTGGTTGTTGTACGGAGGCTTCAGACGCTGGAATTTGCTGCTCCGGCTCCTGGACTTTGGGGTCTTCAGCCGGCTTGGTCACCTTGGCCTTCTTGCTAGGCTTTGCCTTTCCACTGCAAAGGGTTGTGGGAGGTTAGTACAAGTATAAGGATACAAAGTGGTAGAAACAAAAAATTGTTACCCCGGGGCAGTCTTGAAGGCCGGCAGCTGAGTCTGTGATGAGTCACTGGAAGAGGAGTGAGATATCCCCTAATAATTCGAATCAGAAGAATTAAGTGGCTGATGAATAAGACCCGCCAGAGGATAAAAAGAGTTTGAGTTTGGAGGGACCTCGCTTTGATGTTTCCGCAGAGCTGGAGTATTTGGTAAACCAGAGGATAACTCTCCACCTCTGCTGGTCTGAGTCTGACGCCGGTTCTCGTGTTGCTGTTGCTTCAAAAGAAAGTGAGTATCCAAATGAGCTAAGGGGTGTGAAAAGCTCACTTTCCGGTTTACTCGTCGAATTTTCTATCTTGGCAAAGGCTCTGAGTCGGAGGAAATAATAGTTACCTCTTCTTCGACCGCTTGACTGGCCCCCGTGTCATCCTAATGATAATCAGTGTCAATAAGATAATTGAAAAAGGAGCCAAGGGAGTCAAGGGCTACCTCCGACTCAGTGTTGTTGTCCAGTTTAAACATCTCGGAGGCACTTAGTTTCTTCTTATTCTTCTTGGCGGCTTTCTTGATGGCTTTCGTTTTGGCCCTGGCTTTCTTGGCAGCTTCATGGTCATACTCCTTCCAAAAAGCAGATTCAGCCTATGAAAGTCATCAAGGTTGAGTTAATAGAGCATTTGAATGATAAGGTAAAATAAATAATTTGGAGACTCACGGCTGGTGGCGGGTTAAGTGTGCAGAAAGGGTTCAGTCCCACTTTGATGCAGCTTTCCAAGTTCTCATTAAGAAGGGTCTTTGTCATCTCATTGATTGCGTCATCAGTTAAACACGTGGAGCTGTAGCGCAGTGCATCTTTGGCATCACCCGTATAAGTACACATTAAGCCGGAACGGTGGCTCAAGGGTATGATTCTCCAAGAAACCCAGCACCGAACCAGGTCAATACCGGTTAACCCATTTCCTAGCAGGGCCTTGACCTTTGAAAGGGTAAGTGCAAGCTTTGATCGTTCGGCAGTAGTAAGCCGCTCCGGAAGATGATGCTTGGGGTTGAGCCGCTTGGAACGATAACCCGGCAGTGGATTCTCATCAGCCGGAGAAGTATCTTTACAATAGAACCATGTTTGGTTCCAATCCTTGGGGTGACTCGGCGGGCGAGCATTGTTTGGCACGATAACCCGGCAGTGGATTCTCATCAGCCAGAGAAGTATCTTTACAATAGAACCATGTTTGGTTCCAATCATAAGGGAAGATAGCATCTCTTCTCCATTGAATCGAGACCCCGCCAAGTTCTAAGTTGGGTCCATTGGTAAACTCCTTCTGCCGGTTCAAATAAAAATATTCCCTGAAGAGTTCAACGCTGGGTTCTTCTTGAAGGTATACTTCACAGAAAACTTGAAAATTGCAGATGGTTGACACGGAATTGGGTCCGATGTATTGAGGATGAAGTTGAAAGAAGTGCATAACGTCTCGGAAAAATTTGGATCCAGGCGGTGAGAAGCCTTGATTCATGTGATCAGTAAAAACAATGACCTCACCATCTTGTGGCTGAGGTCTTTCTTCACCTGGTGTGGGAGCGCGCCAGTGCAGGATGTTTTTTGCTGGTAAAAAGTTGACTTGGACAAAGTCCTTGAGTGTGTTTTCAGTGACAGTGGAAGGAACCCAATTACACGAGGTAATTGTCTTCGGCATCGTAAGGGAAGAAGCCTAAAAGAAATAAAATTTGCCGGTTTAAGTTGATTTGTTAAGCCGGAGATGAACGTTGCAGCATATATTCACATTAGCGTCTTAAATGGGGCCTAATGACATATGACTACTTATACCTAGTGATGTAAGCCGCCATAACAGTAATGGTATTTAAGATCTATCAAGAGCGAATTATGCTAAGTGTTGGATAAACAGGTTTTACAGATGGTGCAGTTAATTTTTGATCTACCGCCGCTCGGAAGAGAAAGTAAAATTAAAACCTAATACCACACCAGCGGAGGAACTGGTATACTAGCAAGATTTCTGCATCTGGGAAGCATATTCAGTGATTAAGAGAAGGTACAGAAACCGATTCCGTATATTTTAAAAGTTATTTTTGGATCGAAGAAAGGATCAAACAGAGGTATGATGAAGAACGACGACGAACTCCTAAGAACTTCAGAAAACTCTAATGAAGATCTACAGTGGAGAAAGGAGAGGTGCTTAGATCCACGGAGCAATGGAGAGGCGCCACAGTTTCTCTGTTCTTGTTCAGGTCGATGCAGCGGTCGGGGTCAAGGAAGACGACGAGGTCGGCGGTGACGGTGTTCAGATGCGCAGATGCGTTGTAGATCGCTAAGCGGAAGCGTTCAAGAGAACGGGGTTGAAGGAGTCATACTCGTCATGATCCAAATCACCAAAGATCCTAGTGCCGAACGGACGGCACCTCCGCGTTCAACACACGTACAGCCCGGTGACGTCTCCCATGCCTTGATCCAGCAAGGAGAGAGGGAGAGGTTGAGGAAGACTCCATCCAGCAACAGCACAACGCGTGGTGGTGGTGGAGGAGCGTGGTACTCGAGCAGGGCTTCGCCAAGCACCGCAAGAGACGAGGAGGGAAAGGGGTAGGGCTGCGCCAAGAAGGAGAGGAACTCTTGTGTGTTGGGCAGCCTAAACCTCAAGTATATATAGGGGGAGGGGAGGGGCTGCGCCCCCACCTAGGGTTCCCTCCCTAGGGGTGGCGGCATCCCCCAGATCCCATCTGGGTGGCGGCCACAAGGGGGAGAGGGGGAGGCGCACCTGGGGTGGGCCTTAGGGCCCATCTGCCCTAGGGTTTGCCCCCCTTCCCTCTTAGAGGCGCCTTGGGCCTTGGTGGGGGGCGCACCAGCCCACCTGGGGCTGGTCCCCTCCCACACTTGGACCATGCAGCCCTCCGGGGCTGGTGGCCCCACTTGGTGGACCCCCAGACCCCTCCGGTGGTCCCGGTACACTACCGGTAAAACCCGAAATTTTTCCGGTGACCAAAATAGGACTTCCCATATATAAATCTTTACCTCCGGACCATTACGGAACTCCTCGTGACGTCCCGGATCTCATCCGGGACTCCGAACAACATTCGGTAACCACGTATATCTATTCCTTATAACCCTAGCCTCATCGAACCTTAAGTGTGTAGACCCTACGGGTTCGGGAACCATGCAGACATGACCGAGATGTTCTCCGGTCAATAACCAACAGTGGGATCTGGATACCCATGTTGGTTCCCACATGTTCCACGATGATCTCATCGGATGAACCACGATGTCGAGGATTCGATCAATCCCGTATACAATTCCCTTTGTCTAGCGGTATTGTACTTGCCCGAGATTTGATTGTCGGTATCCCGATACCTTGTTCAATCTCGTTACCGGCAAGTCTTTTTACTCGTTCCGTAACACATCATCCCGTGATCAACTCCTTGATCTCATTGTGCACATTATGATGATGTCCTACCGAGTGGGCCCAGAGATACCTCTCCGTCACACGGAGTGACAAATCCCAGTCTCGATTCGTGCCAACCCAACAGACACTTTCGGAGATACCCGTAGTGCACCTTTATAGCCACCCAGTTACGTTGTGACGTTTGGCACACCCAAAGTATTCCTACGGTATCCGGGAGTTGCACAATCTCATGGTCTAAGGAAATGATACTTGACATTAGAAAAGCTTTAGCATGCGAACTACACAATCTTGTGCTATGCTTAGGATTGGGTCTTGTCCATCACATCATTCTCCTAATGATGTGATCCCGTTATCAACGACATCCAATGTCCATGGTCAGGAAACCGTAACCATCTATTGATCAATGAGCTAGTCAACTAGAGGCTTACTAGGGACATGGTGTTGTCTATGTATCCACACATGTATCCGAGTTTCCTATCAATACAATTCTAGCATGGATAATAAACGATTATCATGAACAAGGAAATATAATAATAACCAATTTATTATTGCCTCTAGGGCATATTTCCAACAAAAAGGGACCTCTGGTCCTATTTATAAGGCTGGAAGGATAAGTGGCATGCGCGGGAATCGAGGAGACCAAAAAATGGATATGTGACGACACAAACGCCTCGATTTTCAGGGGGTCATTAAAAGAGAATATTTATTAAGATTTGGGCCTTGTGCAATATAGGTGACGTCATGGCGGGTTACCACAATCCCAGGAGATAACATCATGATGGGCTACAAGATCTCGCGAAGAGTAAATGAAAAACGATTTTTTCTAAGCGTTGAAGATTGACATGAACAAGTTCAAATCAACCTGGGGCCTAATGTTGGGGATATGACTATTGGGTATGGCCCGCCCAGGAGGGGCCGGGTTATACCGATGGCGGTTCATTAAGACAAGGCCCATGAAGATGTTGAGGATGGCGGTTCAGCTAGCAGGCTTACTAAGGACCCTAAGCCCAAAGGCGGCTTAAGGCCCATAGGTATAAAAGCGCTATATGTGTATGACTTGTATTGTAAGGCAAGCATAGTTAGTCACCGAGCCGGACACATTGTGTATCAGCCGGTCGGGACTCCGTGAGCCACGGGGCGTCAACCTGTGTATACAAAGGGACAACCCGGCAGCGGCTTAGGGCAAGAAACAAGAGAGAGATCGAAAACTAGGTCAAGCGTATTCGCTCCCTAGTAATCTAAACCCAAGCAATACCACCTCAACTGGAGTAGCTTTTACCTTCATAGCAAGGGGCCAAACCAGTATAAATTCATGTGTCCTTTGTCCTGTTTAACCCCTTTAAGCTAACCTAGTTGTGATGGCTCCACGACTAAGTCCTTTCACTAGGACATCCGCCGTGATAATTCCACGACATCACCAAAACCAAATATTGGAGGACCATCAACTATTAAAACCATCCATTTAACCCCCTCGGGTGGTTTTGTAAGTTGTTTTTGCCGATGTGGCGCCACGTTACCTAGTCCTTGTGCAGTGGGGTCTGAGTAAGCGAGGGGACTGGCATGCTCTCCTCCTCAAAGGTGGGCATCGACGACACCCCCTTTGTTCTGCCATCGCTGAACACAAACGAGATCGTCGCCTGTGTGGCCTGCCTTCAGAGGCTTCAAGCAAGAACTCATCAGTTTGGACTGGCAATCAATCTCATACTCGATGCGCTTGCATCTTTTGACAGCACCCGTAGTGAGCACTTCAAGGCCGAGATGGTGAGGTTCAACTATGGTGGCCTCGATCTGAGGAACTACTTCCCTAACGAGGAGGAGGATGACAATGACGATGAGGAGGAGGAGGGCGGTGCTGGTGACGATGATGAGGAGGAAGATGTCGCTGGTGATGAGGAGGAGGAGGATGAGGATGACGTCGCTGGTGACGATGATGATGAGGAGGAGGGAGGCACTGGTGACGATGAGGGTGAGGATGGGGAGGACATTATTGGTGATGATGATGATGAGGAGGAGGAGGAGGAGGAGGAGGAGGAGGGAGGTGTTGGTGACGATGATGGTCACGAGGACGACAGCCCTGGTGATGATGAGGATGACAAGGATTTTTGATGGGATACATATAAGGTCACAAACATATGTCATGTGTCGGTCTAACTTTCTATGGTCAGAACAGAATACCAGATCAGTTGGTTTTGAATGAAGCATGTATGGCGAGGACGCCTGAGTTGTTCTGTTGCTTAGGTTTCTTTGATACTTACATATATCTCAGCTGCATCTAGAGATGATTGAAACCGAAACTATGGATGTTAAGTTAATGACACCCTGTCTGATCATTGTCTCCTCATGTAAAGAAGTATGCTAGTTTTGTCTGATTCACCTCCTGAGATTACTGCATCTACATCATTTTGGTAACTGAATTGTCGCATCTGCCTGTTGCTTTTGTTTGTTGTGCTCTGGCTATTTGAGATATTGCTATCCATAGAGGTGTTATTTGCTATGTTTCTGATATTGAGTAAATTTGCAACGTGGAACTATAGTGGCTCTTAGCAATTAGTCTGGTGTCTGAAGTCTGTTGGTGGCGTTGTATATCAGCAGCACCCCGAGTAGTTCTTGTCTGGGTGATTGTGAACGAATTAGTGGTAACTTAGAGCTTGTGCTGCATAATTGGTGATGATGATCTTATGGGATCATTGTGAAGAAACAAGATATAACCTATAGCTTGGGCTTACTTTATCTCTTGTGTACTTTCTCTAGGGAGCTTTGTTTTTAAAAAATTGCAGCTTGGCTGTTGCCTTGGCTATGACTTGTACCAATGGGTAATCTTAGGAATATGTTTTTGATAAGTGTACGGAGTGACTCTCTAACAAGGAATGTGAAGATATTCTAAACTTTGTGCTAGTTCCATTCAACATGATGTTAGTGGTATTAAGGATTTTATTTAGGCACATATAATAAGTTCAGGATGTACCTTACACCTTACTACAATTGACATGAACTGATTGTTGATTTGAATTGATCTTTAGAATATTTTTTATGGAAGGTTTAAGCATGTTTTTAAGGGTATGGGACTATGAACCTCCTTTATGTACGGTCAAGTATTAACAGTGCTTCTTATGATAATAGTACTGAACTAGTTTATATTTGCATCATCAGATGGCTTCACTGTATTCAGAACAATGGTTGTACTGTTTCTGGGACACTGAAGAATAGGTTTTGTAGCAGTGGATCTAAACCAAACACAAATATGTTGTATAGTTGGTGTCTACCTCATTGTGGCAAGCCTTCTTCGGTACCAGTCTTTGATATAAAGAATTGATGAAGAATAAGGTTTAGCATATTGCTTCCTTATTGGATGTGTTACTTGTGCCATTTGGAAATTGAGTAAATTTGCAATACTGAACTATTAATCCAGACCCTGGTGCCTAGTCTGTTGATGGTGATGTATCTCTGCAAAGCCTCAAGTTATTAGTTGTTGTGTGGGGCATTTAAGAAGATGTCTGGTCAAGCTCTAGTTTTTTTTGTTTGTCGTATTATGCTAAAAGCCTAAAATTGGAATTCTTTACTCACAAAACTTCAACAGAAAATCAGGTATGAGATATGGTTTGTTTCCAATGAGGCAGCTACGAAAGTTTCAATCAGGTCTTGCACAATTCTATGCAGGTCTCAGTTTCAGAGTTGTAGTTTAACGAATTTGTATAATGAATTGATGATTTTTTTCATATAAATCAATTCTGAATTTCATGAGAGACAAGTTTTTGTTGATGGTTCAACTTGTTTTGAGAGTTTGATAGCAGTTTACACTACTTTAAAATAATTCAGAGGAAAGTTAGGAAGTTTCAAACCATAAGATGTTTCAAAAACAGCTCACTTAAGGGAAAGGCACACTAGAAGACATTTTTAAATGTTAGGAAACCAGCGCAATTATTAGAAAATGATAAACCCGTGTAGTAAATCAAAAGAAGCAGCATGTTGCCCTGTTTCTACTGTCAGTTAAGAACAATGTTGTCAAGTACTGCTTCCTGATGAATGTAAGCTAAAAAAATGAACAACTAACATCAACGTGTAAAAATGATTCATTTGCTCGTCAGGTTCTGCTACCACTCCGCCTAAGGCATGTTATAAGGTGTAGGCGCGCATTGTTATTTCAAACTGGTTTCCTTCGAGTTTTCTTCTTTTTTTCTCCATTTCTTTCATTCTTTTTTTTGCACTTTGTTTCTTCTTTTTTTCATTTCTTTTTTCTTTGTTTATTTTCTTTGTTCTTTTGGTTATTATTCTATATTTTTTTGTTTTCGTTTTCATTCTACATTTTCATAGCAAGTGGTCAACATTTTTTGTATACACGTTTAAC